>NC_050584.1:67032041-67037041 GCF_013368585.1 Megalops cyprinoides | reverse complement strand
TGGACACGGAGCAGATGTAGGCGTGGTTAGAAAGATTTCCCAGCATCCTCACTGTGCTGTTCACTGAGAACAGTCCCTGGGCATCTTCAGTCAGCTGGCTGGAGTCCTGCAGGGTTCCTGATGGTGTGGGTGGATCAGTGGACCAGGAAACGCGAGGGGTGGGGTAGATGCCCTGGGACATGCAGGCCACTCCCTCTCTGGTCTTCTCCATGCTCACTGATTTGATGGGAGCTGCAGTGATGTCATAATAGCAGCAAACACAGTGGAGGTGATGCATTCATGACATCACAAAACATACGCACATCAAAGATATTCTATGCGAAGATCAGATATTCAGCGCCTGAGTTCCTTCTGTGATCCTCACTTCTGAATCTGGGAGGTTCTGATGGTGCCTGTGTTGCTTCAAGAATGTTTGCAATGAGCCCATAAATCAGAGCATGTATGGCTTCAGCAGTGGGAGAGGCAGAACTCCGGCAAAGGCAGATATGTGCGGGAAGAGGAGCTGAATGTGTGGTACCATGTGAAGAACATTCAGGGCTGATCCTAAAGCTGTGGACTGTGGAAACAGTGCTCACTCCAGTTTCAGAAAAGCATATGCATAAAGGGGCGGGGTCAGCTGATCCTTTTAAATCAGTTTCTCCTCTAATTGTTTGAAAGCATGTATCAGTTACAAGATGTTTGAGTCAGATGTGTAAGTAAATGATATTATTAGGTTCAGTGAGGATAAAATGAAGTAGCATAGTGGCCTGAGAACTGAAGTGCATTCCTGTGAAGGTGGAAGAGTCCAGGAAGTGTCACATGGTGTACCACGTAGGCTATGTGCAGATGCGTTGAGTGAATAATGATTCCCAGGTCACCTGGGAAAGGGTTTTGCTGTTAAACACCAGGAACACTGTGGGTCATGAGGGCATTAGCAGGAGATGGTTGTGGGGAGACTCACCCTCCACTCTCAGACTCACAAAGGACTCCTGATTGCCCAGTGTGGTGCTGGTGTAACACTTGTATCTGCCCTGGTCCTGAATGCTGGTGTTCTGTAGCAGCAGGGATGCGTTGCCGTTGGAGATCAGGTCCCTAAAGAGAGAGGTCCGTCCTTTGTAGCGCCCGTCTTGGTACTTTAGCTGGTCAGCGCCATAATAGTAGCTGTGGACAGTGATGTCCTTCTGGCCACTGTTTAGTTGCCACTGAATGACCTCGTCACCTGAGTGTCTGAATCTGCACGGCAGCACACAGGCCTCAGAGAAGAAGCAGGTAACAGGTGTGTCTGCAGAGGAAGAACACACAGCAGAGTGGATCAGCTGTTAGGGAGCCGGGCTCCTAACCAAAGGGTTGCAGGTTCAGCTCCTGGATAAGGCACTGCTGCTGCTCCTCTGAACAAGATACTTAGACTGGAATGCTTCAGTGTGCTCCCCGTATGTAGGTTTGTGTGGATGACCGTCCAAAGGTCAGGTAAACAATAATAGCAAGACATTAATATTGAGAAAACAAGCACTAAGTAAGCACTTTTTCACAGTATGTGTTACAGATAGACAATGTCAACATTGAGGTTCAGTCTCAGATGCAAATAAACATGATTTACCCAACATCTTTCATCCAAAGAGCTCAGAGCTCCACAGCATTCTTTCAGAGGAGAAACCACTCTGGAGTTCTGACCACTGTTTGCATCTGGACTAAGACAGACTGTCGATTTGGATGATTTGCCTGCCCTTTTTTTCTTCTTCAAAATTAAAAATGTTTTTTTTTTTCAGGAATATCCACCCAAGGTTTAGTTATGCAGGGAAATATGTCGCTTTGCAGGCAGAGTGAATGTAAAGACAGCTCCCCTCCACAGAGTCTGCATTACACTCATGGAGCTCATATCTGTGCAGCTACCAAACTGAGTCACCTCTGCTGCCAGGTACAAGCATCCCAAGAATGTGGAAATACAGGCATCCTCACACACAAGGTGACAAGCACTGTAACTCACTACTGACACAACGTGGCAACAACGTATACATACCCTAAATACAAGTTAACATAACCCATGAACAGAAACCTGTTGTGACTCTAGCGATGTATCGTAACAACTGCCATGTATTCCAGACTGTCTTCTGAAGGTGTAAATATGAATCAGCTGCATAACAGAGTTACACATCTTTAGTGACAGTACAGTAAAGTGAGTGAACAGTAGTGACCCAGACCAAAGTCAACAGTGAACTGAAGTGCTTCCAATCCTACCGATTACACACACAACACTGACAGACATACCATAACATACTGTACCACACCGTACTTCTTTGTTATTCATTAAGTGGAGACTCAGTCTTTGAACTTGTTCCTCCATACATTTTTACCATATCCCATGAGAGTGACAAGAAAAATCGGGTCCACTAAAAACACAGCAGGTGAGAGTGAAGCTGGAAAGAGGCTTTTGTGTTACCTTGGCATTCAGTCAGTGTCAGAATCCACAGGAGGACGATGGTGATGGCCGCTCCAGTCCCTGCCATGGCTGAGACTGTCTGTCAGCCCTGACTGGAAAATCAATAAAAGGTAAATCTGTAACCAGAACTCTCAAGGTCTACTTTCAATATCTTAATAATCTCTACTTGTCTACTCTCCTCAGGTGAGACTGACACACCTACACTCTGGTGCATTCCACCACTGACCTGGCAGGCTCTACTTCATTTTATTGGGGGACAAGGTAGCGCATACGTATTTCATTATAAAGCTGTGCAGTTAGTACAGTGAACTGTAATATATGGAGAGAGAGACATTTTATTTGTTAAAATTAATGTAATGTTGTGAGAGTATTTCAAATACTTACCTGTATTTGCAGTAGACAACAATAGTAACATACAGTGAATTGGATTACCGTGAAAGAAAAAGAATAGTATGTTATTGAATGTTAAACTTGGTAAATGTGACAATGTTAGAACCTTTGAACCCTGTCTTGCAATGGAAACAACTTGAAACAAATTACATAAACAGAATTTTATTAAGGATAATATACATGATAGTTATGTATGTTTCAATGTAACAAACAAATGACTGTTGTATATGCACATGTCAGGTGTCTTGTTTTTATTATTTTGGCTCATGCGAGAGAGTTGGAGGTTTAATTGTTAAGATTTTCCGACATGAGATGGCGAGCCACCCTGGAAGAATTTAACTGCGTACAGAAGAAAACAGCCAAGGCCCGGATGACGGCTGGGAAGATTTTTCCTTTATACTATTGCAAACCGCGGTAGGACTGAGAAGGCCGTTTTTTTGGGGGGGGGGGGGGGGGGGGGGGCTTTGTTTACATTCTTCTAAATTCATTCGTTTATTGCTTTTATTTTATGGGCGCACCCAAACCAAAGGAAAGATACTGGAAAAAAAACATTGTTGCATTGTGCATAGTAACAGCATATTGATCTACAACATATGGACAAAAGTATTTGGCCACACCTGGTAATTATTGAATTCAGGTGTTTCAATCAGACCCATTGCCACAGGTGTATAAAATCAAGCACCTAGCCATGCAGTCTCCATTTGCAAACATTTGTGATACAAAACGGGTCGTCTGAAGAGCTCAGTGATTTCAAGCGTGGTACTGTGATAGGATGCCACCTTTGCAATAATACGGTTCATGATATTTCATCCCTGCTGAATATTCCATGGTCAACTGTAAGTGATATTATTAGAAAGTGGAAGCGTTTAGGAACAACAGCAACTCAGCCACGAAGCGGAAGACCATGTAAAAAATCACAGACAACGACTGCTAAGGCGCATGGTGCGTGAAAGTCGCCAACGCTCTGCTGGTTCCATAGCTGAAGAGTTCCGAACTTCCGCTGGCATTAATGTAAGCACAAAAACCGCGCGGCGGGAGCTTCATGGAATGGGTTTCCATGGCCAAGCAGCTGCATGCAAGCCTCACATCACCAAGTCCAATGCCAGGCATCGGATGGAGTGGTGTAAAGCACACCGACACTGAACTTTGGAGCCGTGGAAACGTGTTCTATGGAGTGACGAATCACACTTCTCTGTTTGGCAGTCAGATGGGCGAGTCTGGGTTTGGCGGATGCCAGGAGAACGTTACCTGCCTAACTGCATTGTGCCAACTGTGAAATTTGGTGGAGGAGGGATAATGGTGTGGGGCTGTTTTTCAGGGTTTGGGCTAGGCCCCTTATCTCCAGTGAAGGGCCAGTGAATCTTAATACTTCAGCATACCAAGACATTTTGGACAATGCTATGCTTTCAACTTTGTGGCAACAGTTTGGGGAAGGCCCTTTTCTATTCCAACATGACTGTGCCCCAGTGCACAAAGCAAGGACTATAAAGACATGTTTTGATGAGTTTGATGTGGAAGAACTTGACTGGCCCGCACAGAGCCCTGACCTCAACCCCATCGAGCACCTTTGGGATGAACTGGAACTGAGATTGCGAGCCAAGCCTTCTTGTCCAACATCAGTGCCTGACCTCATAAATGTTCTACAGAATGAATGGGCAAAAATTCCCACAGAAACACTCCAAAATCTTGTGGAAAGCCTTACAAGAAGAGTGGAAGCTTTTATAGCTGCAAAAGGGGGACCAACTCCATATTAAAGTATATGTATTTGAATACAATGTCATTACAGTCCCTGTTGGTGTAATGGTCAGTCGGCTGAATACTTTTGTCCATATAGTGTATGTGAATGTATCCATATTGTAGTTCAGTGTTTGTATGTGACAATTTAATGACATCATTTTACATTCATAGTAAAGCCGGCTAATCGTCTTTCAGCTTGTGTCAATCTAATCATTACCACCTCCCTCTGAACCTAGAGCACTGGTCTATACAGGTAGGGGTTTAACTAAAAGTTGCTACAATGGCCACTACCACAACCACAACAACACGTGGACCACAACCACAACACTATACTAACACCAACACCAATAACATGACCATTACCACACAACAACCACAACACTATACTAACATCAACACCACCACTAACAACATGACCACAACCACAACTGTATACTAACACCAACAACAACATGAC
>NC_050584.1:67004541-67027041 GCF_013368585.1 Megalops cyprinoides | reverse complement strand
TGTAACATACCTAATAAAGTGGTAACTGAGTGTATTTGGTTATGTATCTGATTTTCCTGTTTACATTGTGATAGGTCAAAAATGTGTTTTGCTGTATGTGATAATATGGAAAGTGAAGCTGGGTTCAGTCTTACCATCTTGAGATCTTCTGAGCCATCCTGTAGTACACAGAACTCAGAGTTATATGTGGTACACATGAGCGCACACACACACACACATGCACACACACACACACGCACACACACACACACACACACACACACACACACACGCACACACACACACACACACACACACACACGCACACACACACACACACACACACACACACATGCACACACACACACACACACACACACACACACACACACACACACACACACACACACACACACACACAAACTCACTCACTCCATAGATTGTAAGTCTGATCAATCTCTAGATAGTCATTAGTGTAGGTAGATACTAATTAGTGTGTTCTTGTGACAGAGGCAGAGAAAGCCTATCATTGTATGCATTGAACAGCACTTCAGTTTGATTACCACTGTTTTACAGTCTCTTACATTTGGTCAAACATTTTAAATCTTGGTGTAACATAATAAATTCAAACAGTAATAATTTCACTTTACGTGGTCAGTGTGCTCTGAATAAGAATACTGCCACAACACCAAGACCAACAAGAACAGCAGCAGCAGCAGCAGCAGTGGCAGTATGGTTCCTGGTGACACTCCTAGAATTTTGCTTTTTTTTTTTTTTATTTGTATGTGTGTGCATGTGCATTTTTGTTTTTTATGTGAGTGTGTGTATGTGCATGAGCTTTATGGATGTCAGCCTGGTTTGATTACCACTGTACTACACTGTAAAGCAGTTTTAAATTCTTGGTCTTGAAATAATGAGGTCCAAAGAGTTCATATTTCTCTGTACCTTTTCTCCATGCTACTATGAGGAGTCCTGTCACAAGAAGAACAAGAAAAACAACAGCAACTGCAATACCAACAATAGCAGCAGGGTGCAGGGTGTCACTCCTAGAATGCTCATCTGCACCTGTAAATAAAGACACACTTCTTCAGAGGGGGTTACAGCTGATAGCATTTTCACCCTGAACCAAAGCCAGTCATGAAGGAGGAGTCTAAGAATGACTTTTTTTATAGACACTCTTTCTAAGCAGAAACGGGCAGTACATTCATATTGTATATAACTTGAAATGGGAAGATATGACTTCAACTCCCAGCATACATCAGTGACTTCATTGATATAAATATGCTGGAAAGCCAAAAGTAAGGAATATCTTTGCACACTGAACACACATAAGCCTACAATATAGCATCTTAGAGACCGTGCCTGCATGTTCTTTAATGAGCTCCTAAAATATGAAACAATGCAGTTTTGCATCTGTGTAGCTGTCCGTGTAACACTATGGAGGACACTCTACTCACTGTATTCTGGTGCAAAACAAATTTACTTAAGGATACAAATAAAGCAAAGAATTGAATTAAAGTGAAGCTCTCTGTGGCTCCAGACCAGCTCAGGTGAGTTTTATTTAGTTTCTCCTCTTTATCTTTCACTTCCTGGATCTGTACCTGTAAATCTGACATATGTCTGCACCAGCTGCAGGGTCCGGTCGGCTAACACCTTGCAGGTGTACGTTCCTGTGAGGTTCTGGCCCTCTGGGTTCTGGATCAGGAGCGACCCGGTTTCTAAAAGGTCCTGAACCCGGTTCTTCCACAGGTCTGAGATATGCCGGTGTGAGGTGCCGCTGTTGTATGTGAGGATGGGCGGGGTTTGTCCCATGAAGGTCCAGGTCTGAGTGAAGTTCTGGAGGCTGGGCTTTGGTACAGGGCAGGGGATGGCCAGGGTTTGGCCCACTTTTCTATGGATGTCCTCTGAAAGAACAATCAAACACAAGCTGAGTTACACTTAGAGCAAGCCCTTCCCACCCTGACAGACCCGGTCCAGTAAGATGATCACACTGATGCACACAAAGGTTAATCTCTGATATTATTTCTGTTCTGGGTTATTAAGTGGGTCAATAAAGTAACTGGCTCTATCAAGATTATTGCCAGTGAAGATTAAACTAGGTATTGGAAGACCTCAATGAAACTGAAGGTCAAAGAGTCAATGATAGAGTCTGAAGGCTACACCCATTCTGGGGTTCATGAAGCCTCATTCTGCCCTCAGTAAATGCTCCCCTCTGTTCAGGAGATCCGTGGTGGTGTTGTAATCCAGGCTGCGGTACCTTGCTGTCTGAACGAGGCCCTCCACTCCCCGCTCCCGTCCTCTTTGGACACGGAGCAGATATAGGCGTGGTCATAAAGATTTCCCAACATCCTGACTGTGCTGCTCACTGAGAACAGTCCCTGGGCATCTGCAGTCAGCTGGCTGGAGTCCTGCAGGGTTCCTGATGGTGTGGGTGGATCAGTGGACCAGGAAACGCGAGGGGTGGGGTAGATGCCCTGGGACATGCAGGCGACTCCCTCTCTGGTCCTCTCCATGCTCACTGATTTGATGGGAGCTGCAGTGATGTCATAATAACAATAAACACAGTGGAGGTGAGGTGTTCATGACATCACAAAAAATAGACACATCAAAGATATTCTATGCAAAGACCAGATATTCAGCGCCTGTGTTCCTTCTGTGATCCTCACTTCTTCATTTAGGAGCTGGCTGTTGCATACTGAATGTTCACAGTGAGTCCACAAATCATGACCTTCAGTCCCTGTGCCCTCCATATGAGAGGTTCTGAGCTGTCTGTTAACAATGGGATGTTCTGTTTCAACCATGCCCCTTTAAGAATGTTCACAGAAATCCAGCAAATCAGAGCACAGGTAGCTTTTATAATGGCAAAAGTAGAATTGTGAAGTACAAGTAACTGTGAATCTGATGTGTTTGGTCAGCATTTGTAGTTTATCTGACACTGGACTGTGGAAATAAATGAGAGGCCCTTCATGGTACTGAACTGTTGGCTCACAACATTGTTACTGTGAGTACAACTGTGTTGTTTTTCCTCAAAGAATATCCACAAATCAGAACTCTCTAGTGTTAGCAATGATGGAGTCAGAATTTCCTCAATGGAGCATGTCAGTCCTCTGTCTAGGGGAAGTCTGTATCCGCATTACTGTAGAGGAAGAGAACCTTCTGGAAAAACTTGTGGAGTGAGAAAAGCACACGTCTCCATGGCAACGCAGGGACTTAACCGGGTGCCATTCCTCAGAATGTGGAGCTTGAGTGACACTGAGGTGAGGTTGGATTTTCTCAGTTTCAGTTTCATTCTCTGCAGCCAGCTGTTACAGGGAGAGAGAGGCTCACTAGATCACATGATTCATATGATCAGCTGGGTATTAACTGCTGCAGCTGCTTGAATCAGGTGTGTTGGAGCAGGGAGGCATCTAAAACATGCTGGGCAGTGGGTCCCCAGGACCGGAGTTGAGAACCACTGATCTAGATTACTCTGGGTCTAGGGTCATACGGCGGCGAGCTCCAGTGTGAAGGTGTGGGGGCAGTACTGCCGTTTTACCCTGAAGCTTCTTCACCTTTAACCTTGCTGGCTAAATGCATTACAGAACACACGAGGTGTGTAACAGGAAGCCAGACACAGTCACCTCAGACAAGGGCACTTCCAGGGAACACAGAGATTACACTATTGGAGCATTTAGCTGGAATACCGTGGTCAAAGGTCTGCTGTGCTCACCTTTCAACATTAGTGCAGAGCTTGTCAAGGTGAGACAAGCCTAGTATGCAGTTAATGATTCCAAAACAGGCTTGCATGAAGGGCATAAGAAAATTCAACATCAAATTATTTATTATTTTCAGTTTATTTTAATATTATTAGTGTTTTCCTTTTATTATCAGCAGCGTTGGGAATTGGAAAGGCATATATAAGACATGGGATACCAGGGATACCCAAAGAGGCAATTTATGTTAAATACCAGGAACACTGTGGGTCATGAGGGCATTAGCAGGAGATGGTTGTGGGGAGACTTACCCTCCACTCTCAGAATCACAAAGGACTCCTGGTTGCCCAGTGTGGTGCTGGTGTAACACTTGTATCTGCCCTGGTCCTGAATGCTGGTGTTCTGTAGCAGCAGGGATACGTTGCCCTGGGAGATCAGGTCCTTAAAGAGAGAGGTCCGTCCTTTGTAGCGCCCGTCTTGGTGACTTAGCTGGTCAGCGCCATAGTAGTAGCTGTGGACAGTGATGATATCCCGTCCAGGCAGTGTTTGCCAGTGAATGACCTCTTCAGGTGAGGGCTTGAAGCTGCACGGCAGCACACAGGCCTCAGAGAAGAGGCAGGTAACAGGTGTGTCTGCAGAGGAAGAACAGACACAGCAGAGTGGCTCAGTAAAATAAACTGGGTTCATAATCAGATTGTCAGTGTTCTGGTCCCCTAGCTGTTGTTTTTGTGTTTCTCCCTGTCTGTCACTGTGGTCCATGCGCTTTTGTTTACAGCTCCCTTGTGTTCCAGCCCCGCCCCGCTCTCCGCCCTGTCCCCGCCCACATGATTTCCAGATCGCCTCCACCTGCCTACCTGCTCACCTGCATCCCATCGCCTCATCAGCCCAGCCCTATATATTCCATGGTGGTCTCTGTCTTGTTGCTGGTTTGTTTCAGTGTTTCTCCTGTTACGTAACTGCTTGACTTTTTGTGTCGCCGCATCTGTGTTTGACTCCTGTCCGACTTCGGACCTCGTCTCTGCCTGCTGCTCCTGCTTTGGTCGCCTGATCTGATTGCCCACCCGGTTCTGACCCAGCCTGTTCCCGTTCCCGATTCCCGCTCCTGGTTTGCGTTTTGCTCTGGACTGTCTTCCCAGTTCTGACCCTGTCTGTACTGCTACCTCGAGCCTGCCCAGCGATTCCAATTAAAGTCTGTGAAACCCATACTCGCCTGGTCCGCGTCTGAGTCCGCACCTGCACCCAGACACAAAGGGTTGCAGGTTCACTTCCTGGATGCTCACACTCTCTGGTCTGGGAGTGTTGTGAGCCTGGTCTGACACTGTCACTTGTTTAAATTGAATGGTTATACTTATGTTCTATTGTGATGGAAGTCACTCTGGATGAGAGATTATGCTAAATGCATGTAATGTAATATAATGGATGAGCTGATTACTCCACTCTGTTCATGTTCATTCCAAACACAGTCTGCATTCCAAACACAATCTGCATTCCAAACACTGCTGAAATGCATCAGATCTGTGTGCAGTCAGAACCTGTCACCTGTACTTTCAGCTACAAACATCCACAGAATGTGGAATTACAGGTATTTACCTGCACACACAGAACACAAGGTGATGAGCACTGTAACCCACTGCAAACACGTTACATCTGAGTGTAATTACACAGCACAACACAACACTATACTAACACCAACACCACCAACAACAACAACCATGACCACACAACAACCACAACACTATGCCAACACCAACAACAACCATGACCACAACCACAACACTATACTAACACCAACACCAACAACAACATGACCACATTCACAACAGTATAGCAACACCAACACCACCAACAACACCAACCATGACCACTACCACAACCACAACACTATACTAACACCAACACCACCAACAACAACATGACCACAACCACAACACTATACTAACACCAACACCAACAACAACATGACCACATTCACAACAGTATAGCAACACCAACACCACCAACAACATCAACCATGACCACTACCACAACCACAACACTATACTAACACCAACACCACCAACAACAACATGACCACAACCACAACACTATACTAACACCAACTCCACCACCACACAACAACCATGACCACACAATAACCACAACACTATACCAACACCACCAACAACACCAACCATGACCACTACCACAACCACAACACTATACTAACACCAACACCAACAACAACATGACCACACAACAACCACAATAACACATGGACTGAAACCTGTTGCAACTCTGGGGACAATCACTTCAAACATTCAACTTTTTGTGTAGCACAGCTACTCAGCAGGAGTGACAAGAAAAATGAGAGCGTCTGATAAACACATGAGAATCCAGCTGGAAAATGAAACGTAACAGCATGTATCAGTGACTGTTTTAACATACATGTAGCGCCTGAGCATTAGCCCTGAGGTCAACATACCTACTAGTACACAACATATTATTAGGATTTCTGAATTGTGCAACTTGTTTTTGGCCATGAGACAGAGATGTGCCAGCCCACTTCTTGGTCAAAGTCTATAGGTGTCTAACCCTGCAACCTTGTTTCAAAGAAAAGCACAACTATGGAAATAAAATTGAGTATGAGAATGAGTAGGGAAATATTTACAAAGCACAAATCTGTACAGTGACAGTTAATTTGTTAGTGTATATATCTGATTAACTGGATCTCATTTCTTGGACAGTTGTGGCTGGATTTTCTGCTTAGACTTTCATAAAGTGGCCCAGTCCCCATGTCATGTCAAAAACAGAGACTATATCAAGCCTATATCAAATATATATCTGTATTCATGTTTTCACAGCAGAGGAGGTGACTGTCTTCCAACAGCAGACCCGGCTGGTCGACCCAACCTCCACCTGTGGATTATCTCTCCTAAGAAGTGTTTATGCTGTTCTGAGGATGTCATCTCCACGGAGAGCGGTAGTAGAAGGCAAAGAAAAGTGGGGACCTACCTTGGCATTCAGTCAGCGTCAGAATCCACAGGAGGACGGTGGTGACGGCCGCTCCAGTCCCTGCCATGGCTGTGACTGTCTGTCAGCCCGGACTGGAAAATCAATAAAAGGTAAATCTGTAACCAGCCCTCTCAAGGGCTGGTTTCAATGTCGTAATAATCTTGACTTTGATAAGAGGTGTGAGATGGTAACACAGCTGTGATTGACACACCTACACTCAAGTGCATTCTGGCCTGACTGGTTCGACTCCATTTTATAAGAAATACTCTGCTATGTTACTTGAGGGTATTGTAGCGGAGCTCAAAGAATAGTCAGAAAAGGACTCTCTAACTTCAGATCTTGAGAAACTGAGCGTATTCCCCCATGGGGGGGGGGGGGGGGGGGGGGGGGTGTTGTGAGAAGGAAAGAGATGTTTTAAGCATTATTTCTCTCTGAGGTAACTGTGTTGACCATTCTTTAGGTTTAAATCAAAGATATTTTCCTGCTCTTGAGTGGTTCAAAAAAGGCTTGTTTCAAGTGCAGGGTTTCGCTATGCTATAAGCGCGCCTCCCGGTCATTCAAATCATGATTACGTATTGGCTTGGGGACTGCGTTGGCCTCTCCGTTTGGTAAAATTTTAAATTGGTAATTTTGATTAAACATTGGGAGGTACGTCATTTTTTTCGAAGCCAACTAGCTTGTTAGATCATTTTATTTTCTGCCATTTTCTACTCTGTTGTTAAGTTGTTTTGTGCCTAGTTAGCCAGCTTGCTGCAGTACAGCTGCAAAGACATGTTGACATCTCGCACTGGGGAGGCTGTCTCCAGCTGTGGGAGGAGTTTGTGTTGTGATCAATAAACAGTGTCGCAGGATACCTCATTTATGCTGTGACCCCCTGCATTGTCAGAGGACTGGCTGTTTATAAACAGCCAGTCCTCTGATAACCCAGGCATTCACAACATAAATTATGGGTTAGCTCGTAAGCTAAAAGTGTTAAAATTTTCTTAATTTACTTAAGCTAGTCTGCTTCAGTCCCTAGTGGGCTGAGAATGACTCTCCCTTGCTTGCTGGTGTGGTCGCTAAAGGACACTGCTAGCTTGATAATTTATTACATGACATTACGTTTAGCAGACACTCTTATCCAGAGCGACTTCCAGCACAGTAGAATAGGGGTGTATCCATTCAAGTTGAACAAGCAAATCAGACCAGGCTAATAACACTCCCAGACCAGTGTGAGCATAACACCTTTCAAACAATACCACAAATTAACCTGTGCAACCTGACTCGACAAGGGAAATCAAGTATACTACCATCCATCAGCCACAGACAAAACAAATCTCGATAAAATAAACAGAAAGTACTACAAGTATGTTAGGGGGTGGGAAAGAAGTGTAACTGATGCATGTCTGAAGAGGTAAGTCTTCAGTCTCTGTTGGAAGATGGCCAGTGATTTTGCTGTCCTAACCCCTGTGGGGAGTCCATTCCACCACTGAGGGACGAGTACAGACAGGGGTCGTGTCTGAGAGGCGCGACCCTGTTGGGGTGGGACAGTCAGTTTCCCCACGGTAGACTGGGGCATAATAATAACGATATACAAATATATGAATATATGAAAATATACCCCTGTCCTACTATGCCAAGTTTAAAAATTTATAGACTATGAAAACGTTATGACTAAACACCGTCATTGACCACACTCTTCCTGCAACATCGCATCAGTTTATATGCATTCTATCATTCTAATGCACAACATAGGCTGCAGTAAAGAAATTCTATCGCCACAAAAAAACCACCTTCAGCATCAGTGTTTTAGTACTCGAATCCGAATCCCTCAATTTTTATTGTTCTTACTGATGTTTTTACAGGTAGTTATGCCAGGTGGAGGCATTGTGCTATATACATATTCATAAATCATATTTTATATGTACAATGGAGACAAGTTAACAGCCATATACACGTGAACAAATAATAAACCACATATCTAGCAGGAATATTTATAATAGAACCCATCTCTCCTGTATAAATAATGAAAAGTTATTACACTCTTTGCATAAGAGTGTTGAAGGAGGGTGGAAGAAATTGCACTTACCAATTTGGCTGACATAACCTCACACAAATTGAACAAGCAGTACTCCATAGCAAACCTGTCCACTGTTTATTTAATTCTTCTGTTTTTTTTTTCACCTTCCGTATGAACAGAATATGGACTCCATGCGTCATATCCAGGTCTCCCCCAGCTGAAAAGTGTCAGGGTGCAAGATATCCACTCTATTAATGTCATATAATTCTGTTGAAAAGCTCCACCCTAGATGTGATTTGCCTTTTAAAGTCCTAATCTAGATCATAGCATAAAATGAGGACCTACACTTACAGTAGACTCTACCAATACCTTATCGTGTGGTGTGCATGTCCTTTTTCTACTGTGTAATAATTTACTTCAGTTAAAAAACCCCTCCACAACAGATGTAGAACATATGATAGTGCTTACTGAAGAATAGTGGTGATTATTTAGTGATCATTATATCAATAGACTGATTAGTTTAGTAGAATTAGTATACACCAGGACAATGATGATTGTATTCTGTGTAGTTTTAGGTTGATCACAGAGTTACAACCTGTGACCTACATTCTAAGAGATGCTGCTATGTTGAACTAATGGATGTTGAACGTTGAACGTGGCACAAGGCCGTCCAAACGGAGAGGCCTATGATTTCGAGCACTCATATAGCTGTATTTCAGTATTAGGTCAGTCACTCCATATTTAAACATGTGGGAATGCATATATTACAACATATATCACAACCAAGATATCTTAGATCTTTGAGGCTTCTTACATTAAAAGTTCTGTTCTTGGGTGATATAGGGACTCTTTACCCGGTGGGACTTTCTCCCACTCTGCCTCCCATGTCAGTGTTTGTGAAAAAGAGGAGTCGGGTCAGTGTGTGCTCCCCTATCAGCCAAGGATACCCTTGAAGCAATGTTTTTCCAATTAGGCACCAGACTCTAGGCGATGCAAGGTCAGTGATAATCAAATATCTGTACAGCTTAGGTCATCAATTTCCCACTCTTTGTGATGCTATTAGATGTTCTTTGTGAAGAAGAGTTCCAGCACCCGCAGCACCAGCAGCACCCGCAGCAGAGACGAACTGGACCGTGAGAGGTTGATGAGTGTGTAAGGTGTAAGACACTAAGTGTGAACTTGCATGTAACATCTGAAACTCTGCAAAGCCTTGCTGTACTGAAGCTCATCAATAAACATCTTTTGCCTCTCCTTCAACCACGGTCCAGACTGAAGTTCTTTGTGTAACAGTCTATTAGTCAGCTTGCAAGTGCATCAATTTCACAGAAATTTCATACTAAAATATATCTCCAGTATATTTTTTCCATATATTTTATCATGTTGTAACTGCTGTATGTTATTTCTCACAGGCAGATTGTTTTACACTGAATATTACTGTGCAGGCCTTTGCCATGGATATCAGCCAATTAAAACACACAGAATTCTTTTCATTATTAACCTTCTAAGAACACAAGAAACTTGTCTCTGAGGTCTGCTTACTTGTTGAATGCCTTCTTGCTGTGAGTGAAACTTTTTGCCGTTCCACGTGCAGTCGGAGAGGTCCCGTGCTAGCTGAGACGTGCAGAGGACAGCTGTGTACAGGGTTATCTTTAGGGTCTCCATGATCTACAGCAGCAGGTGTGGGAGGAGCTCCTCACTGAATGGAGAGCTGCACTACACCATGTTGTCTGTCACCACCCTCTGACAGCCAGGTACACACACACACACACACACACACACACACACACACACGCACACACACACACACACACACACACACACACACACACACACGCACACACACACACACACTCAGAGCATGGAGAAACGCACACATACACACACACACACACACACACACACACAGACACACACAGACACACATGCACACACACACACTCAGAGCATGGAGACACACACACACACAGAGCATGGAGAAACACACACACACAGACACACACACGCACACACACACACACACACACGCGCACACACACACACACACACGCACACACTCTCTGAGCATTGAGAAACACACACACACACACACACACACACACACACACACAGACTCAGAGCATGGAGAATCTCACACACACACACACACACACACACACACACACACTCAGAGCATGAAGAAACGCACACACACACACACACACACACACACACACACACACACGCGCACACACACACACACACTCAGAGCATGGAGAAACGCACACACACACACACACACACAATGACCAAGCAATCATAATGTGAAATTTATTCATAAATAAAGCCACCATATTCCTTATCTTGCACTGCAGGTTTCCTGTTTGGACACGTTGCTGCAAAATGAACCCCAAATAATGCCATCAGAATTTACTTTAAAAGAAGACCTACACGAAACACATGACTGTGGTGAATAATCATACATCGTAATGTGCTGACTGGCTGGTGAACAAGGAGTTAGCACAGCATATCTGAGCTGACCAGCTGATTAACTCAGCTGCCATGAATATGATGAGAACTGAGCATGTGACATTAAAACGTGACATCGAGCCAAATTGACCTGAATTTTGAGCTATTGAACTGTTGGAGGTGCTTGGGAAAAAGTGTGTCTAGTTTTGCAATTTGTGTAAAAGTAATAAAAATGTGCAATTAGTTCATCTGTTTTGAGAATATGGACTTCAGTTTACAGAAATGTATCACATCTACTGAGAAAAACTGTAATACAAACTGACACAATCAAATTTAGCAATGCAAACTTAATGGTATTGCTTATTATGCAGCACAAATAGATTTCTGTGTGAAACACTCGTGAGCATTCCAGGACTGCCTGGTGGTGTCTGTGATAGCCTGTTTCAGTCATAACTGACCTGATGTTCCTGTTACTGCCGTGACTGCATACAAAAACCCTCTCAGAATGCGAAACCACATCAGCCTTCACAGGCACTGAAGACCAAAGCGACCAATCAGAGCCCTGAGATGTGTAGGTTCTCGGGGTCAGACATGAGTCAGTGGTGTGGAAGGCAGCTGGAGGGAGGGATCTGTGGACAGTGTGATTAGATATGCTGAGAGGAAAATGTGTAGGTCAGAGAAGGCCCTCTGCTGGCAGGAACAGGTCTTGCTTGATCTCTGTCAGCGGGCCTGCCTCAGTTTTACCTCTGACACCTTGTGCCTTTCTCTCCTCCAGCCTCTTTTTGAAAACACCCGGGAGTCCAGCACAGGATATGACATCATCAAAACAAGAGGAAGGGCATCCTAGTCTTGGCCTCAGAGAACAGCTCCCACCCAAGTCACTTGACCCAGGAGAACTTCCTGTTGGTTCATTCCCAAAACACACCACAAGGCACTTTGTGTCCACTGTAATTCTTTGGGGTGTCTTCTGTGCCCAACAGCTGAGCCAGAGTCAGCTTGCCTAATCCTAATCCTAACCTCTACCATTACATGAAAGAGGCCAAAACTGATCCAGGGTCACTGCTTGGAGCCTCTGTGTGAGTGAAGCCTCCAGTCTGTCTGTGTGTGTGTGTGTGTGTGTGTTGCGTGCGGCTCGGTGCTGTCAGCCGTGAGTCCAGTGGAGCCTCTCGCACCCTCTTGCTTAAGTGTGCTCCTCGTTATGCTCTCTGGTTAAATGACTTCTCTCTGATGGGGTTCCATTTTCTGCTTTATCTGTGGAGACAGAGAAAGGAGAGTTAGAGAGGCTAACTTGTAATTTGTAGCACTATCTCTTACGTCGTATTTGTATCACATTTTTGCCTAGGTAGTATAGCAGCACCTTATTGTCCCAGTGACTGTATTTGATATGTAACCTCAGATCAGATTAGTTCTGTCTCGCTACACTGACCTTGCGCTCAGCTTCAGCACTATCTGCATTATATGACCTTTACACATCTTGCCCGTGTGCCTGTTGTTTGCCCACTATATGCACTTTTGTACATCGCTTTGGATAAACGTGTCTGCTAAATGAATAAATGTAAATGTAAATGTAAACTTTTAAGCCTTCTTTATTCAAAATCCTTTAAAGAACAAGCAAATATAAACTCTTCTCAGCAGCGCAGATACGGATGCTGACAGTGTTAAAGATTTTCCAGTCTAAACTAGTATGTAGATATGCAGCATTGGTCATGGGTTTAGATACATTCCCTTGCGGTGTGTAGTATGTGGATGTGCGTCATCGGTCATGCATTCCGCTCTGAGTGTGTAGTGTGAAGATGCACTGTGTTAGTCATGCGTTGCATGTGAGTCTGTGTGTGCTGTGGTGTTTCTGTGAGTGTGTGGCGTTTCTGTGAGTGTGTGGTGTTTCTGTGAGTGCGTGGTGTTTCTGTGCATGCTGTGGCGTTTCTGTGAGTGCGTGGTGTTTCTGTGAGTGTGTGGTGTTTCTGTGAGTGCTGTGGCATTTCTGTGAGTGTGTGGTGTTTCTGTGCATGCTGTGGCATTTCTGTGAGTGCGTGGTGTTTCTGTGAGTGTGTGGCGTTTCTGTGAGTGCTGTGGCGTTTCTGTGAGTGTGTGGTGTTTCTGTGAGTGTGTGGCATTTCTGTGAGTGTGTGGTGTTTCTGTGAGTGTGTGGTGTTTCTGTGAGTGTGTGGTGTTTCTGTGTGTGTGTGGCGTTTCTGTGAGTGCTGTGGTGTTTCTGTGAGTGCTGTGGTGTTTCTGTGAGTGCGTGGTGTTTCTGTGAGTGTGTGGCGTTTCTGTGAGTGCTGTGGTGTTTCTGTGAGTGCTGTGGTGTTTCTGTGAGTGCGTGGTGTTTCTGTGAGTGTGTGGTGTTTCTGTGAGTGCTGTGGCATTTCTGTGAGTGTGTGGCGTTTCTGTGAGTGCGTGGTGTTTCTGTGAGTGTGTGGTGTTTCTGTGAGTGTGTGGTGTTTCTGTGAGTGTGTGGTGTTTCTGTGCATGCTGTGGCGTTTCTGTGCATGCTGTGGCGTTTCTGTGAGTGCGTGGTGTTTCTGTGAGTGTGTGGTGTTTCTGTGAGTGTGTGGTGTTTCTGTGAACGCTGTGGTCTTTCTTACCCTTTGCGGTTTCCACTGCCTCCAGCTCTGTGGCTTCCTCAGTGGGTTTCCCGGCTGCTGAGTGCTCACCTGGGCAACAGAAAGACGTGTGTGTTATTATGGGATAGCACCCTCGCGCTCACACGCACATGCACTGAGTGTGTGCACCAGTGCAGGGCTACAGCTTTCACTTCCAGGCAACATTATGACATAATATGGAGACGCCAGTTCTGATTGGTCAGTATGTGATACTTGTAATGCCCTCCCAATATGCTAGCGCCACCCTTTAGTTAGCAGTAAGTGTGTAGTATTGCAATGTGTTTTGGATTCTGTGAGTTAGTGACTGTAATGTATGGTAGTGTGTGCATTTGGCTTCCCTTTGTTTCTAGGCTGTCTAGTTTCAGGTTAGCACAAGTTTCACTTTAATAAGGCTTGAACAGTGTTACGCTCACACTCACTGGTCTGGGAGTGTTGTTAGCCTGGTCTGACACTGCTGCTCATTCAGCTTGAATGGAAGTTGGTCTGGTTAAAAGCATCTGCTAAATGCATGTAATGCAATGTAATGTAGAGCTGAAGCCAGGTTGGTACAGATTGGTAAGCATTTTTTAAATATTTGTATTATTTTTAATGAGTGTAATTTTGTCTGTTTAAATGATTTGTCCTCCTGTTTTACCTCTGACTCTACCGCACAGCGCCAGGGCAGCCACAAGGAGAACCAGAGCGGCGATCACCACGGCAACGATCCACAGCCTCGAGGGCCCGTCCATCAGAGACCTGCCAACTGCAGGAGACACATGTTACTGCAGAGTGACCTTACTCCTGGGCTACTCCTGGGTTACTCACGGACCTCCCCTGCGGAGGCCCCACCCGCGTGCTCGTACCTGCCGCAGCGGTGATGTTGACGCAGGTGTGGACCACGTGGCGGCTCCGAGGGCCGGAGAACACGCAGGTGTATGTCCCCGCGTGTTCCGCGCTCTGAGGGCCCTGGATGCGCAGCGACCCGTCTCCTGCCCGGGCGCGGTCCGGGTCCACCCGGGCACGCCCCGCCCAGCGGTTAGAGGTGAGCTGGGTCTGGCTGTGGAAGGCGAGGATGAGTGTGGGCTCGTCCGCCCTGGTGAAGGTCCAGGTGAGGGTGAAGTTTTGGAGGCCGCTGGGAGCGAGGCACGGGATGGTGAGCTCTCGGCCCTCCTCACTGACAATCTCTGTACATGCAGGAAGAGGTCAAAAACACAATTTCAGGATTAAGGGGATTTTGTGTGTGTAACACAGATCTGTGAGTTACAGCACTGCAATGCCAGCCTACAGCATCAGAGAACCCTGGTCTCTGGAATGAATCCTTTGTTAGCTTTCATAGCTACACATTGCAAAGCCCAATATACAGGAGGAATGCTAATTTCATGCAGGCCCGTTAGCACATACAGTTGCTTCAGAAAATATGCAGACACCTTCACTTTTTGCACACTTTGTTGTGTTATAGATTTTATCTACAATGGATTAAATGTATACTTTTGGCCATCAATCTACACGCCACAACCCATCATATCAAAGCAAAAACAAAGTTTTTTGCAAATTTACTAAAACTGAAAAACTAAAATATCTCATTTACATAAATATTCAGACCCTTTGCTGTGGCATTCCAAATTGAGCTGAAGTGCATTATGTTTGCTTGGACTATCCTTCAGATCTCTGATTGGAGTGCACCTGTGGCAAATTGAATTGATTGGACATGACTCAGAAAGGCACACACTTGTGGATATAAGGTCTCATAATTCACGGTACAAACCAAGCCATGACGTCCAAGGAACTTTCCGTAGACCTCCAAAAGCAAAATGTGTCAATAGATCTGGACAAGGGCATAAAACCATTTCTAAAGCTTTAAAGGTCCCCAGGAGCACAGTGGGCTCCATAATTGTGAAATGGAAGAAATTTGGAACCACCAGGACTCTTCCTAGTGCTGGCTGTTTGGCCAAACTCAGTAACCAGGCAAGAGGGGACTTAGGGAGGTGACCAAGAACCCAATGGCCAGTCTAACAGAGCTTCAGAAGTCCTCTGCAGAGAAGGGAGAACCTACTGGCAAGACAACCATCTCAGAAGCACTCTGTCGATCAGCCCTAAATGGAAGCCACTCCTTAAAGGCATATGACAATCCTACCTGGAGTTTGCCAAGTAATACTGAAAGGAATCTGAAGGCATGAGGAAAAAGATTCTCTGGTCTGACGAGGCAGAAATGTAACTCTTTGGGCTAAACTCCAAGGGCTACGTCTGGTGAAAATCAGGTTCTGCTCACCATCTGGCTAATGTCATTCCTACGGTGAAGCATGGTGGTGACAGCAGCAAGCTCTGGGGACAGGGACACTGGTCAGAATTGAGGGAAGGAGGAATGCAGTCAAATACAGAGAGGTCCCTGAAGGAAAGCTGCTCCAGGGTGCAAGCAACCTCAGACTGGGGCGAAGGTTCACCTTTCAACTTGCCTTTCAAAGGCAACACTGGAGCGGCTTCAGGAGAAGTCTCTGAATGTCCTTGAGTGGCCCAGCCTTAGAACAGTGTTTCTCAACCCTCTCCTGGAGTACCCCCTGCCCTGCATGTTTTAGATCTCTCCCTGCTCCAACACAGCTGATTCAAATGATCAGTTTGTTATTAAGCAGCTTCAGGAGTTCATAAAGAGTTGATCATTTGAATCGGCTGTGTTGGAGCAGAGAGAGATCTAAAACATGCAAGGCAGGGGGTACTCCAGGAGAGGGTTGAGAAACACTGCCTTAGAACACTAATTCTCAATCCTGCTCCTGGGCCCCCCTGCTCCGCACATTTTCCATCTTTCCCTGCTCTACCTACTTGACTGAACTCATCAGTGGCACTTTTGATTAGCTGAGCATGCCTGATTTAATGAAGAGCATGTTAATCACATTAATTTCAATCAGGTGTGTTTGGAGCAAGATAGAAGATATGCAGGACAGGGGGGCTCCGGGAGTAGGATTGAGAAGCACTGCCTTAGAGCATCTGTGGAGAGGTGTGAAGATGACAGTTCACAGTCACTCCCCATCCATTCCGACTGAGCCTGAGAGGATCTGCCAGGAAGAATGGGAGAAACTGCCCAAATCCAGGTGTGCAAACCTTGTAGAAACTGCTTGCTGCCAAAGGTGCTCATACAAAGTACTGAATAAAGGGCCTGAATACTTACATAAATGACATCCCATTTTTTGATAATTAATAAATTTTAGAGTGTATAACACAACTAAGTGTGCAAAAATCTCTCTCAGATAGACAGTGTGTTTGGTACCTCTCTCTCAGATAGGTGTTTGGTACCTCTCTCTCAGACAGTGTGTTTGGTACCTCTCTCTCAGACAGTGTGTTTGGTACCTCTCTCTCAGATAGACAGTGTGTTTGGTACCTCTCTCTGAGATAGTGTGTTTGGTACCTCTCTCTCAGATAGACAGTGTGTTTGGTACCTCTCTCTCAGACAGTGTGTTTGGTACCTCTCTCAGACAGTGTGTTTGGTACCTCTCTCTGAGATAGTGTGTTTGGTACTTCTCTCTCAGATAGACAGTGTGTTTGGTACCTCTCTCTCAGATAGACAGTGTGTTTGGTACCTCTTTCCCTCAGCGAGGCTCTCCAGCTCTGTGTGTCGTAGGAGGAGTTGACGGTGCAGAAGTAGGTGTAGTCAGAGAGGCCTCCCGGTCTCCTCAGCTTGCTCTCCACAGAATACAGGCCGTTCTTCTCGGGCATCTTGCGTGTGGTGGGTTTCAGGGCATCTGGGGGTGCGGGGGGGTCAGTGGACCACCACACGTGTGGGGCAGGGTAGACGTCCCGGGACGAGCAGCTCACCTCCTCGTAACCACTCAGCCTGTTCATCTTCAGAGTCAGAGAGCGGACAGGAGCTGAAACACCACACACGCACAGCAAGAGTCACAGATTAGGAGTCACAGTAACAGTGGGAGTCACAGATGAGGAGTCACAGTAATGGATAGCGGGAGTCACAGATTAGGAGTCACAGTAACAGCGCGAGTCACAGATTAGGAGTCATAGTAACAGCAGGAGTCACAGATGTGGAGTCACAGTAATGGATAGCAGGAGTCACAGATTAGGAGTCACAGTAACAGCGTGAGTCACAGATTAGGTGTCACAGTAACAGTGCGAGTCACAGATTAGGAGTCATAGTAACAGCAGGAGTCACAGATGTGGAGTCACAGAAAAGCATGGTGTGTCCAGTAAACTGCACGTGTTCAGTGTATTGCGTATATTCAGTGTGCTCATTATGCGGTTTGTGTTTGGTGTGTTCAGAGTGCTCATTATGCGGTTTGTGTTTGGTGTGTTCAGAGTGCTCATTATGAGGTTTGTGTTTGGTGTGTTCAGAGTGCTCATTATGAGGTTTGTGTTTGGTGTGTTCAGAGTGCTCATTATGCGGTTTGTGTTTGGTGTGTTCAGAGTGCTCATTATGCGGTTTGTGTTTGGTGTGTTCAGAGTGCTCATTATGCGGTTTGTGTTTGGTGTGTTCAGAGTGCTCATTATGAGGTTTGTGTTTGGTGTGCTCGGAGTGTTCAGTGAGCTCAGTTCGGAGGCCATGAGACGCCGTGCAGCCGGGTCGCACCTTCCACCTTGACGATGACGAAGGCGTCCTGGTCGCCCTGCGCGGTGTGGACGTGGCACCTGTAGCGGCCCCTGTCCTGCGTGTTACACAGCCTCAGCAGGAGGGAGGCGTTGCCGAGGGTGACCTGCTCGGGGAACAGAGCCGTCCGGCCCTGGAAGTGCGGGTCCTGCCGCTCCAGCAGGTCAGCACCCCGCTGGAAGCCGTGCACCGGGACCTCCTGCCTGGACCAGCGAATCAGCTCCTCCCCTGAGGGCTTGAAGGCGCAGGGCAGCAGGCAGTCCTCGGAGAAGAGGCAGGTCACACGCACGTCTGTGCAGGAAGAGCAGCCGTATCAGGCCTGGCAGCAAACACACTCCACCCCCACCTGAGCCCCACGTGACGTCAGAGGGGCCGCACCGGAGCTATCCGCTTTCAGGGAGAATAAATTCTGCCATTGATCGCCTGAATAATAGGATTAGATCTTTTTCCTTGTTCTGCTGAAATGTCAACATGCACACAGCCGGTTGTGTCACTTGTCATTACAACACATCAGGGCTGCGTCTGCAGGCTGGTGTGGTAGCAATTACAATGAGAATGACAATGACAATGAGTAGCAGGACTGCAGCACCTTTCACACAAGGATATCAAAGCCCTTTAAACAGAAGGGTTTCTTTACCTCATCTGCCAGCTATGTCCTGCCTTTCCACTCGATATACAGGGCAGCTATTTTTACCCTGCAGTGCCCAGCACGCTCCAGCTGCTGTAGATTCGCTACTGACACCAAAGCAGGCAAAAAGAAGCAGGCTGGACCTCTGCCTCATCCAGCAGCCCCCTTAACAAAACCAGCCCTGACATCTGTAAACTCCACCCAGAGTCAAAGGCTCAGTTTGAGGAAGGCACCTCCTGCACTTTCACAGTTTCCCCATCGCTCCACAGAGGCACTGGTTTTCTGCTCGGTTCAGGCATGAGAGCGCCCCCTACTGGTCTGCCAGCATCGGTGTCAGCAGCATCCTGTTTTTCAATGAGGTGACTTGTTGAAGACTTGCTCTGTCAAGCCTGGCCCTATGAAGCCTCCACTCTGTGGCAAGGGGAGGTCAAAGGGTGGGTCAGCTGTAGGCGCAGGATAACCACCTCTCCCTCACTGTTGGAGGGATGCTGTAGGTGGCCCTGTTGCGCCCAAGTCTTGCTGACTGTTTTGGTTTTGGTGTTGGTGTAGCTGAGCTCGCAGCTGAGTGGAAAACAATTTGGTAATAAATGAAACATTTTCCACTGCTGCAGGCGCTGGGGTCAGCCGCTGGCCGTGTGTCAGTCTGCACCCCGATGCAGGTGCACTTGCAGGAAGCCAGCAAGGTGAGGTAATAGCAGCGAGACCTTACCGTTGCACCCGTGACTGAGACAGTCCACCTCCAGTTCTCCTTAACAGCCTAGCTGTGCGAACAGAGTTGTTATGGTGGAAATTAGCAATCACCAGAAGTTGGAGTCGATATGGAGTGCGCTATAAATTATGAATAATTTAATTCCAGGCATCACTGCATGTGTGCTCAGAGGCAGCCTTTTCATTTAATATTTTTTTTAGTGAGGTGCTTATAACCTGTGGAAATACACAGTCCCCTCAACAGACCACAAGTCCCATAAATACACCGCATTACTGAACTGCAGCCATCATGAGCAGAACTATCTCCCCCTGATCTGGAGTTAGTGCAGATGCAAGCAGAAACTGGACTAACTGGTCTGAAGACAGTCCAGACATGAACAGAACCGGGCACCGCTGATCTTGAGCCAGTCCAAACGCTCCCAGTCAACCAATCAAACAGGATCCCAGGCGTCCCCATCTTACATCACGTTACGTTATCATCAATTAGCAGACGTTTATCAGTTTGTCATTTAGCAGTCATTTATCCAGGGCGATATGGATCAGTAAATGGATATTTACTGAAGCAGTTGTGGGTTTAGCACTTTTCCCAAAGTGTACAACAGCAGTGCCACAATGGGGAATGTTACCAACAGCCTTTCAGTTACAAGCCCTGCTCCTTAACCACGACACCACACTGCTGCGCTGCCATCCCTAACTGATCCCTAACTGATCCAGTTATGAGAATGATGTGCTGGGCTTCCTGAGTGATCAAATCACTGATCAAACATCCTTTTTGCACAGATTAACACACAAACACACACAGACATGCACATACACAGAGACAGACAGACACACACACATACACACACACGCACACACAGAGATGCATAAAGGGAAGCAACTTTCCAAAATGACATTGCCTAAAAGGCGTGTAACGGCATGCAAGCCACATCACTGTTTGGTATGTAGATTTAAGTCTGCGACCACACGCACGCTCCTACTCGGCTGGGTGAATAAGAAAGGAATAAAGAAATAAGGTGTTTCTTTACCTGGAATTTTACACTGTACCGCTGCAATAATCCAGAGCAGAGCGCAGAGCGGAACAGGAGTGCCTGCCATGGCGATCTCTCTCACAGTGACACGCCAAGGGCAAGCTGACTGAAAACATCGTTACGGGCAATTAGACACGCATTTCTGTGAAACAGAGTGCTGTGTGTGTGTGTTTGGTGCGGGTCAGAGTCCTGTCAGAGCCACCGCTGCTCGGCCCGCTCCTGCTTCCTGCTCTCTGCGGGTATGTGCTGGTGTCATTAACGCAGGTGAGGCGTGTGGAGGTGCTCTCAATAGACAGGAGAGCTACTAATCCCCCATCCTTAACAGAGTCTGTAATCAAAACACCGCAGAGCCAGCTCTCTATCTGGGAGATCAAATCTTGCCACAGTGGAGACTCACAAACTGTAACGGAGAGAAAAGGATTTCCGAGAGCTGCTCGCAGATCTGGGTCAGATCTGTTACAAATCTTCTCAGTCCTGTAACAAAGCTCTTCAGTCCTGTTACAAATGTGTTTAGTTCTGTCGCAGATCTGATAAGCCCTTCTACAGATCTGCTTCTGTTACAGATTAGCTAAGCTCGCTGTAGCATTTTCACACAACTGGAGTGGTGTTACAGAGACGTGTGACAGCAGAGAAACAGCTACTTTAAAGCAGATGTGAAACGTTAACTGTTTCAACTCTTGATAACACAAACTTACACCAAACAGTTTTAAACAGAAACATCAAATATCAAACACCTTAACAGACAGACAAACCCCTGAAATGACCTGAGAGCAAAAAAGTGCTTTTATAGATCACATCAAATCACAAGAGTTCACATAAGTGCTTCATTCTGTAAAGGTCTTTCTACACGGTAACATTAAATACCTGAGATCAGTTAGAATCGGCTGTATATATTCAGCGAAGTTAGAATTTAATTCCCTTAAGGCTGTAAGGAGAAGAGGAGAGAGACACTCACGTGTGCGTCCTCTACTGATCGGTTCGGAAGAGCAGTTCCTCCCTGTCAGAGCTGCGTAAAACTGGACAGACAGGTTATTTTCAGAACACACCCCTCAAGCATCAGAGCAGTGGGGCGAAGGGGGTAATTACCTCCCACTTCAAGGGTGCAGTCTGGGTGAGGGATACCGCTAGGGCTGTAAGCACGCACACGCACACACAGACACACATCCACACATGCACACACAATGATGCGCACACACATGCATGCGTACACATCCACACATGCACACACAGACACACATCCACACATGCACACACGTGCCTGCATACATGTACGCACATGCGCGCACACACACACACATCCACTCAGACTGAATTTTTCCCACGGATACACTTCTCTTGCATCCAGCTGTGGGAAACTCGGACAGGATCAAACTGGTGAAAGCGATCACTTCCACTGCCAGGCACTGTTTGGGATTTATTCTCAGTTTTTTAGCATTGTTGAGAATTCCGTGTTGGGATTTGATTGATTGATTGATTGAGTGAATCACAGTCAGTGGTAGCACGCTCCAGTAGCAGTTTCTCCCCTGTCTCTCCTTGTGAGCTCTTTTTTGGTGCCCCCCGGGAAACATTCCCCAATCATTACCTCAGCAGAACCCCCTTTTAGGAGGTGCTGTGTATTCACCGCGTTTGAAACACTGCCAGAACATACAGACATGTGGTATTGTTCACTTCACCCTATGGGATGTGGGAGTGGCTTATTCCCCATTGGCTGGATCTGTTGTCCCTGTGGGTTTTGTACAACTGCAGTGTCCCTCCCAGGATTCAGAGTTACAGACATCCTGGTGTAGGTCTATTGCTCTACTCACATGCTACTCACATTAAGACTTCATAAATACTTATGCCAACAGCTACATACTGTCA
>NC_050584.1:66994541-66999541 GCF_013368585.1 Megalops cyprinoides | reverse complement strand
TGAACACGGTCCAGTCCTCTCTGCGGTCATGAACACGGTCCAGTCCTCTCTGCGGTCATGAACACGGTCCAGTCCTCTCTGCGGTCATGAACACGGTCCTGTCGCTGCGGTTGCTGTGCGTGGCTTGGCTGTTTCCGGTCTCCCTGCTCGTCGGCAGCCCCCTGCCCGGCAGGAGGAGGCACAAGGACGTGTACCTGGGCGAGCACGTGAAGAGCAAGCACGGAGGGTGAGGCAAGATGGCCGGCCTCACGTAGATGTAGAATTAGTAGATCTGTGAATTCCACTCAGGGGTGAGACCGCACTAAAAGACCGCTACCATTCGAAGCATGATTCATGTGCCACTCTTGTTGGCTGCTTTAATCCCAGCTGTTGGGCATTGATGCCCTGTGTGTGCGTCTGCATTAGTCTGGAGCGCTTAGCAAATCTAGTAATTCTACATCTATGGGGAATCTGTTTCCTGATGTTGTGCTGTGTGTTTTTGCAGCTCCATTAGCTGAGGTTTGGCCCATCTTCAGCACAGCGGTAGGGTGTGGAGTCTGGCATGTTAATACGGTACATATTCTGCAGGAAGAGCTGGGGCTTAGGTCTGTCATTAGTGAGCCCAGGACTGAGGTTTGTGGGTGTCTCTGAGTGAGCTGGAGGCGCTGAGAGGATTCTATGTGGTCCTGATGTTAGGTAGTCCTGATGTTAGTATGTGGTTCATGTTTGTCGGAAGCTGGTGGAGCAGGAAGGGGCGGGGTTGGGTGGGGGGGGAGTGGCAGGGCAGGGCAGGGGGCAGGTTAGAGTGCCATGTGTCATGCTGTTAATACTTGTTGTCCTTGAGGCTAAGAGCTTTGCTCTGCGGGGGACCCTTTACTCTTGGGGCCTGGATGCTGGAAATGATGCTGCCCCTTCTCCACACTGTGGCCTGGTGATCTTGTGGGAGGGATCTCCCACCCTGTCCCTGGGAGATTGGGATTCTGCCCCCACATTCCAAACATTTTAAATCTGACACCCACTTCCTCTGTGAAAAACTGGTGTCCTGTTCTGGGGGCTGTACTAGTAGAGCAGCTGCTTCTGGGTAAGTTCTGCTGCTGTGAGCTGCTCTGTCCCTCCCCCACAGAGAGCGTAGGTGTTTTCTGAAGGGTCTTGATCATGCTCTGCCACCACAGACACAGGCTCCGGGGGTCCCGACATTTAGGTGAGCTGTGGCCTCCCACGCTGTTCTTACGGGAGTCAGTGATGTTGGACAGCCCCCCCCCCAGCGCCCTCTCTCTGTCTGTGTGACTGAGGTGCTGGTGAGAGGAGCAAAGGCAGAGGTAATGATATGAGGCTCCCAGCTCTGTAGCGTCTGTCACTGTGATTTAATATGGAGGAGCTGCTGCATGTATCAGCGCTGGCCGGCTCAGGAATGCTCGGGAGCACCTGGGTGGAGTGCTCCTGCCTGCCTGGCTCCAGGTGCGATGCGTGCTGCGTCACCTGCCTCTGATTCGTGCTCTGGCCTGACCAGCCTGCCGTCTCGCGCTGTGATTGGTGGGGGAGCAGGAAGTGATGTCAGACTGAACGCTGGGGGTGATGGGAGTGCTGATGCTTTTGTGACCCCGGGGCAGAGAAGGGAGAACAGCAGCAACGGAAGAATGAGAGGGAAAGAGTGAAGAGAAGGAGAGAGGAAGGGGCAGGGTTGAGCTCGTTACCTAGGTGACACACCCCAGTATGAGAGGCTTGTTGTGTACCTGTGGGTGGCTGTGTGGCTTAGTGGTAAAGAGCAGGGCTCATAACTGAAAGGTTGCTGGTTTAATCCCCCGCTGAGGCCCTGCTGCTGTACCCTCAGTTAATATAACCACAGCTGCTGTTGTAAATACCCAGCTCTATAAATGTAATGTAGCTCTGTCCAGTAAAGTCCATAGACCCACACATCACTCTTTGGTTTGGCGCTTTTAAACAGGCATATGAGGTCTGGCTCGGACCGCCCACTGACAGCTGGTTACCCCTGCACCTGAACACAGGGCTGGAGATCTGCCTGAGGGTTTGGGGGTGTCGGAGTCTGAGGGTTTGGGGGTGTCGGAGTCTGAGGGTTTGGGGGTGTCGGGGTCTGAGGGTTTGGGGGTGTCAGAGTCTGAGGGTTTGGGGGTGTCAGAGTCTGAGGGTTTGGGGGTGTCGGAGTCTGAGAGACTGGAAAAATAGGAATCCATCTGGTCTGAAGCAAAATCTTGCTGTTTCCTGTTATTCCAGGACAGACAATGTTCTTCTGGGATGACTGATTACTCTTTGTGCGGAGTGTGTTAGAAAGCCCTTATGTGACCGGTGTACCTGCTGGGTAAGTGATGTAAACACAGGGCACTGCCTACCTGCCTCTGATGTGCTGGTTCTGCCTTTGAAGTCGTTTCAGCCGTAACGGCTGCCTTTAGTGTGGCCTGAGCTCTGAGTTGTAATAACATAATGAGACATGCAGAAAGTCACTGGATTAGATACAGTGGGGTGAGGCTGAATCAGCCTCTGATGCGAGACTTCTGCTAGAACCGCCCATCTTGTTAATGATGAAAAAGTGGGTTCAGACACACTGTATATCTATTTAAAGGGTGGTCCACTGCTACTCTGCTGTCCAACTTCAGGAACACACTCATTGTTATGTTGTATTATTACTGATTTGCTGAACCAACCCTTATCCAGATTTACACACTCACTCTCATTCGGCTCTGTGGACTGCTGTGCTGTACTGGACTGTGTGTGTGTCTGCGATAGGTGGGATCTTGTCACCCAGAGAACAATGGCATTGTGGGTAGTGTAGTTCCACTGTGGGAGAGAGTCTGTTATTTGGCTTGAAGCATTGCTGCCTGGCTGTTTTGTGTTGAAAGGGAGGGAGGGTGGAGATGCACAGTGTAAAAACAAATGGAAAAAGGACTTGTGTGGTGTTGTTTGTTGTTCTTTTGAGGGTATTGGGAGGTGTTGCGTCATTTGTTTTAAATGACATGCCCTCATCGAGGAACCTCAGTTTGACAGTCGAGTGGCTGGAGGGTCCGAGGCGTGGCCGAGTTTCGTCCAGAGCAAGAGGACTGTGGCTGAACCGCTAAATGCTTTTTTAATCAGACTGTGTCATTAAAGTGTAATTTTAAACCCATCGCATATTTTGCCGTGTTAATTCTGCTAAGCAGCAGATGCTGCTGAAATCATGCCTAGCAGCCAGTCAAATCCACCAGCTGGGGCCCTATTCACAGCTGGCAGCCCTTCAAACACGCCTCCACACTGCTGTTATACAATATCCCAGAGCATTTTTCATACGTGCGTAATGAATCTGTTCACTGATTGAATGTTTTAGGACGTGTGTTTGTGTGATTTGTGTTAAACGTGAGACAAGTCAACGTATTACACAATGTAGATCGTTTCCATTGTTTCCATTGGAAACTGGCCCCCTTTTCTTATGGTAGGGTGTGTGTGTGTGAATGGACAGGTAACAGACACAGTCTCACCTGTGTGTGTGTGTGTGTGTATGTGTGTGGAGCTGGTGGAGAGGCAGAACTGTTTGGACTCACCCTGCGGGATCCGACTTATGCTGAGGTTATAAAATCAGGTCTGAGGCGGAGCTCTGAAGCAAGCAGCTGGCGAGACCAGGTGTGAAAGGCACTTTCCAGCCCTTAGGGGCTGGGCCAGTCACACGTACGAAAGTTTGAATTTAGGTTTGATCCCTGACTAAGGTTTGGAAGTCAGGCTGATGTCTAATGTAAAGGTTGCGGGTTCAATTCCAAAGTATTGGGGCACGGCTATTGCGCCTTTGAGTGAGGTGTTTAACGTGGGTTATCTGATGTGTGCTCGGTGCTGCTGTAAGTGAACCAGCGAGTGGAAGTAATCTCACCCCACGTTTGCTCCTTGTCTCGCTGTCTGCAGGCGGATAGACTATAAGATGAAGAAGGCGGACAGCACCAAGTCCCTGCTGATAAAGTCAGAGCAGCTCCTGAGGATCGAAGAGCACGACTTCGCCATGAGGCCCAGTTTCGGAGGTGAGCTCCCCCGACACCGCGCTCCGGAACTGGCCCGACCCGCTCCGTATTGTGCTGCTCTCTGCCTGGAGAGTACCGCACTGCATTTCATAAAGAGCCGGGAAAGAACCAACCAGCTGAGCTCTGGCCCAGTAACCAACCAACTGCAGAACAGCGTAACTACATTGCATCGGTCAGAGCAGCAGCAGTGAGGGGGATGAAGGCGGTACATGGGTCCACCATCCACCACACATCCAGTCATATCTATTCATCAGCTGAATGATTGCGTGCATATGTCCTGAAGTCTTTGGTGATCCCAGGTCAGTCCTCTAATCAGTATGTGAGTGCATTTCACCGTGTAACCTGATCCCAGGTCGGTACCACTGAGAGTAAACAGGTTTTGGGAATGGAGCTTGTGACACCTGAGGTGTTCCCTCGGCAGGACCCGGGGTACCCTGGCTGGGCGTTTCCATGGTTACGCCCCAGCTATCTCTCCTCATCACTGGGCCTTGCCCGGGGGCTTTGCTTTCCTATTGGCTGCTGCACCGGACTCTCCCTCAGAAGCACTACCTTCCTCACTGTGCCACTCAAGAGCAAAACCTTCTGTGGTTATTTCTGGAACCTGTTCTGAAGGGTTTAACTTATTTAAACCCTGAAACAGCGTTTGGCATGCTCGAATATGCACTGAAATAGTAACGCTGTTGTCTGTACACCAAACGCTCATTGTTTTCGTAATCCGATGTGTCCCCATAGGCCTTTTTCACAGTGCTGGCAGGCTTCCATAAATACACTGAACATGCAGTTCAGAAACACACTGAAAATACTGAAAATAAAATAAATCAGAAATACTGCTCCCATTCTCAGCATAGTCAGCTCTGAGACAGAGAGAGAAAGAGGGGGATTTTTACATTTCTTTAACATTTAACATTCAACGTTTTTTATCACTCCATCTAAAAACACCTAATCAGACGTGCTCAACTTTCAAAGGAGGGAGAGAAAGAGGGAGAGAAAGAGAGACTCTGTTCTTCCCCAGTCACGTCCCCAGAG
>NC_050584.1:66969541-66989541 GCF_013368585.1 Megalops cyprinoides | reverse complement strand
AGCGGCTGGCCTTCCCCTCCAGCAACAACAAGAGCCGCACCTTCGACGCCAGGCTGGTGAAGAAGATCTGGGTGCCGGACGTCTTCTTCGTCCACTCCAAACGCTCCTTCATCCACGACACCACCATGGAGAACATCATGCTCAGGGTCTACCCCGACGGCAACATCCTCTACAGCGTGAGGTACGGCCTCCAGCCACAGGGGGCGCTGTCCGTGGCGCTGTCCGCGCCTGTCCCTGCTCATATGGAAACATACATCAGTACATCATCACTGAGTGTTTGGGGTTGAGTGTAGCACAGTGCCTCCACTGTAATTGGTCCCTCAGTTAGGTGTTCCTGATGTTACTGCTACAGTCCTGGAGAGCTACTGTGACCAATCAGAGCAGTGCCTGTGCTTTTCAGAATTCTCTTTCTGAACCCATTTGTGCAAATGAAATCATACCAGCGTGTGTGTTTGTGATGTATATATGTACGGTGTGTGTGTTTGTGCGTGTGGATGTGGGTGTGTGTGGGTGTGTGTGTGTGTGTGTGTGTGTGTGTGTGTGTGTGTGTGTGTGTGTGTGTGTGTGTGTGTGTGAGTGTGTGTGAGTGTGTGTGAGTGTGTGTGGGTGTGGGTGTGTGTGCGAGTGTGTGTGAGTGTGTGTGGATGTGTACCAGTACAGCAGACTGAGTCTATGTTGTGTTGCAGGATCACAGTGACTGCTCTCTGCTCCATGGATTTCAGCAGGTTTCCCCTGGACACACAGAACTGCTCTCTGGAGCTGGAGAGCTGTGAGTATGGGCCACACACCTGTACACACCTGTACACACCCGACCCAATACCCCTGCACACATCTGAACCCAACACATACCCACACACAGGTGCTATGTCATACTCCAGGCACTTTATGTGTCTAAAACATCAGATCCAAGATCAGCTGAGCTAACCCTTCTCAAGATGAAAACCATTGTGAGAAAAAGGCTGAGAGACGCCCAGGGTCAGAGTGTCGTGACAGAACCCTTCTTTCCTTTCTGAGAGAGACACCGAAAGATGGGAGAGTGAGGCTTCAGGAAACCCCAAATGGGTGCAGCTATCATATGGTGTAGTATATTAACTGACTGACTGATCAACCAATCACAGCGTTTTTCTGTGGAGAGTAAAGTCTCCTAAACTAAGATAGATTAAGCTACATTAGGATGTATGAAGTTGTTATTGGTGGATAGGGGTCACTACCCAGAGATATCTGTCTCTCTATATTGAATTACCGAGTAAAGAGTTTAAAACTGGGTCTCTGTGATTTGCGAGGGGGCTGTCTCTCTCTGTAGCTGATTGGCGTAATGCCTTCCGTGTGACTGGCTTCTAGCTTTTCTGCACTCACATGGGGTGGCCATCCTGAGATGAAAATCCTCTCTATCTTCAGACTGTAAGCACACTGCAGTGGAGCGGTAGCTAGCTAGCAAAATGTGTTGTTTCTGTTGCACTAGTTATTGAAGTCTACTGTGGTGGCTTTGACTGCTAAGCCTTGCTGAAGGTGTATTCTCACAACAGGTCTATTCACACTTAGGGTTATCCTTATCCTGGCCTAACACTGGGCTAAAACTGGCTAGCTTACCCTCATTTCACACCCCGAAATGTTGGACCAGGGTCAGCTAGGCCCTGGGCTAAGGGTGGTGCTACCACACTTTCGACTGTTTGACTCTGAAATGAAGCAGTGCCCCACTTGTCTTAGCCCTTACCCCCTTTCGAATCCTGTTCATTATTCTTGTTACTACATCCTGCAGCTGTTAATGAACTCTGACAGCTGGATATCACAAGAAAAGAGTACGGCCATCACCTGTGTGGCTCTGTCACTTCAGAGCAGCTGAAAAGGAGTTTTCCTGTCTGGCTCCTCATCTCCCTGTTTTCTCTCTCCCTGTGGAAGATGCATATAACGAGAATGATCTAATGCTCTACTGGAAGAACGGAAACGATTCGCTACGGACAGACGAGATCTTGCTCTCTCAGTTTTTCATTGAAGAATTCCATCCCTCCAACGGGCTAGCCTTCTACAGCAGCACAGGTATGTGCATGTGTGTGTGTGTGTGTGTGTGTGCGCGTGTGTGTGTGTGCGTGTATGTGTGCATGTGTGTGTGTGTGTGTGTGAGTGTGTGTGTGTGTGTGCGTGTGTGTATGTGTGTGTGTGTGTGTGTGTATGTATACGCATGCATGTGTACACGTGTGTGTGTGTGTGTGTGTGTGTGTGTGTGTGTGTGTGTGTGTGTGTGTGTGTGTGTGTGTGTGCATGTGTGTGTGTATGTGTGCATGTGTGTGCGTGTATGTGTGTGTGTGTGTGTGTGTGTGTGTGTATATATATGTGCATGCATGTGTGTGTGGCTCCACCCTGTCTGTGTGCAGAGGGCTTCCTGTCTCCCCCCGGTGTGTGGGGCCCAGGTCTGACTCCCTCCGTTTCTGCACAGTGCAGCAGGAGCGTACAGGTTTGCGTCCACCTTAACATTCGGCCCAACTTCGCCTGTTCCACACACAGACCTACGAATGAAAAGGCAGAGGTTAATTACAGTTAAGCATACGTCACTGAAATTATGCACTGAATGCAGGCAGTCGTCCGTGTTTCTGATAACACGAGATGAGCAGGTATGAAGCAGCTCAGCACGGTGATACCGGTGGAAAGCGGAGTGTTGAGCAAAGCTGTGCTCTCCCCACTCCTGTGCTGCCTGCTAGCTTACGCTTGCTTCAGCTGCACTGTCTGTTTCTCAGAAGCATCTCTCCTGTCCTGTCTGTATCACTGCTGATCACATAATTGAAAGTAACTTTCTCTCTCTCTCTCTCCCTCCCCCTCTCTCTCTCTCTCTCCCTCCCTCTCTCTCTCTCTCCCTCTCTCTCCCTCTCCCTCCCCCTCTCTCTCTCTCTCCCTCTCTCTCTCCCTCACCCTCTCCCTCCTTCCCCCCCCCTCTCTCCCCCGCCCTCTCTCCTGCCCCCAGGCTGGTATAACCGGCTGTATATAAACTTCATTCTCAGGAGGCACATCTTCTTCTTCATGCTGCAGACGTATTTCCCCACCATGTTGATGGTCGTGCTCTCCTGGGTGTCCTTCTGGATCGACAGGAGGGCCGTCCCAGCAAGAGTCTCGCTAGGTACCACCTTGCCCACCTGTCCTCCCTCTACCTGGACACACTGACCGTTCCTTCTCACCTGTCCTGTCTTTATTGTTCCATTGATCCTCTCGGTACCTCTCTGTCCTGGATTTTTTAACAGGTACTTGTTTGCTTTCATGTAGGATGGAGGCTTGTGCAGTGTGCTGTGGTGGGTTTGCTTGGAACGCACTCACTAATCAGAGTGACTTACAGATGCTGTCTATTTACACAGCTCCCGGGCTGGTGTTTCCCCTGACAGAGAGAAATATGACTGGGGGTGTGAATAAGGAGGGAGTCGGGGGAGAAACACTTATTCTAAGATTGTCCTGTGGTCTCATTATTTACTGGAGTCCTAAATTACCCCTGGGGCGGGGCGGGATGGGGCGGGGCACCTCGTATTCCGGCTGTTTGTTTATTATGGGACAGAGGAGGTGTTTACATGCTGCAGCGGTGGACATGCCACTGGGTCAGCGTGATGTCACAGGCGTTCTGTGTCTGTGGCTGGGTGAGAGGGCGTGGCCGTTTTAGCTGCAGTGTGGGTGTTCTGGGGTCAGTACCCTGGTTAGGACCGTTCTGGGGCCCCAGTAACAGCACAGCTCACTCCGTTTCCTGATCTGTACTCTAGGGTCAGCTATACAGCTGGATCACAGGCATATAGACTTTAAACCCGTTATGAGATGTTACTTTTGCACAGCAAACTGTCTTTGTCAGAGTAACTTATGTAGCTTACAATTTTCACATGTAAGCCAGTCCAGCCTTCATACAGCTGGCCAGTCACTGAGGCCATTTGGGTTAAGAACCTTTTATAACCGTACAGCAAACAACAGCTCACTCACATCAGCCATTATAAAGTGTATCCTCCTGCCTGACCTGTGTAGCACTGTTACCCAGGTGAGTCGTAGTTGTGTGTGCGTAAAACATCAGGTGAATCATAACACAGCGAGCAGAAACTCCAGCTTCAGCCTCTCCCACTTCCTGTGTGTCATACTGCTGTGAGTCTCTCCCACTCAAAACAGGAAGTCTTTCATTCGCTCAGAGGCCAAAGGGAAAGCCGGCTCTCCGGATATGAGGAAACTCAGTGCGGGTCACTCATTCAGCGTTCCAAACACCTCCTACAACCACACCTGTACAGAGCACAGTCAGGAGGGCAGGTCTTCCTGGAACACTTTAAACACCTGAACACACCTGTACAGAACACTATCAGGAGTGGGGCTCTTCCTGTAACGCTCTAACCACCTGAGCACACCTGTACAGAACACTATCAGGAGTGGGGCTCTTCCTGTAACACTCTAACCGCCTGAGCACACCTGTACAGAGTGCAATCAGCAGTGTGGCTCTTCCTGTAGCTCTCTAACCACTTGAACACACTTGTATGCTTCTCATCATATTTAATTTACCTGGACAGTCAGCCACCAGGAATGGGATGCTTTGAACATGCAGAAGTTTGTTCCCTCACAGCCAATGAAGCCAGCCAATGAACAGAGAGATATCTGATAACAGACAGAACAGGGCGGGGTTTGTGGTGGGGAAAGATGAGGGCTGCTCTGCATCACTTCCTGCAGCTGTGTGTGTGTGTGTGTGTGTGTGCGCGTGTGCATCTCTCTCACCTGTGCAGGTATCACCACGGTGCTGACCATGTCCACCATCATCACGGGCGTGTCGGCCTCCATGCCCCAGGTGTCCTACGTCAAAGCGGTGGACATCTACCTGTGGGCCAGCTTCCTCTTCGTCTTCCTCTCCGTCATCGAGTACGCCGCTGTCAACTACTTCACCACCATCGAGGAGATGAAGAAGCTCAAGAGGGGAAAGGTCACCATCTCAGCGGGGTTGTGGGTCAGAGGTCAAGGGGCAGGAGGCTCTAGAAGTGACACAGCTTGTGCCTGTGGACCTCATAGTATCAGTTCAGCATTTTCCATTCATGATGGATTTTTTTCTGTTCAAAACAAGTTCAACCAGCACTAGGTATCTACAGATGGTCAAAGCCTCCCTCTGCTGTTCAGAGTGAGAAATTGCTCTCAGAAAAGACACAAGTGAAAAGTTTCATGGGAGACAAACATCTCAAAATTTCTTTTTTGTAAAGAAAGAGGAATCTGGAGCCCACAAATAGACAGAAAAAGACAGAAACCACCCTGTAATCCCCCAGATCTCTGAGTGTGTGAGAAACAGAATGACCCACTGTCTCAAATCAGCCAACAAATAACTGCTGTATTTATTAGAGAGTATGAAAGACGTATTGATTTACAAATGAAAGTGACATGATGAAGCCCATTATATGATTCAGCTTGGCTTTCCTTTTTTGTATATGTGTGTGTGTGAGGTGTGTGCGGTGTGTGTGTGTGTCAGTGTGTGTCAGGTATATGCGGTGTGTGTGTGTCAGGTGTATGCGGTGTGTGTGTGTGTGTGTGTGTGTGGTGTGTGTGTGTGTGTGTGTGTGTGTGAGGTATTAGGTGTGTATATGTGCGGCGTATGTGAGGTATCAGGTGTGTGTGTGAGGTGTGTGTGAGGTATCAAGTGTGTGTGTGTGCGGTGTGTGTGTGAGGTAAGTATGAGGTGTGTGAGGTGTTTGTGAGGTGTGTGTAAGGTGTGTGTGTGTGAGGTTTGTGTGTGTGTGAGGTATCAGGTGTGTGAGGTATCAGGTGTGTGTGAGGTATGTGTGAGGTATCAGGTGTGTGTGTGGTATCAGGTGTGAGGTATGTGTGAGGTATCAGGTGTGTGTGTGAGGTATCAGGTGTGTGTGAGGTATGTGTGAGGGATCAGGTGTGTGTGAGGTATCAGGTGTGTGTGAGGTATGTGTGAGGTATCAGGTGTGTGTGTGTGGTATCAGGTGTGAGGTGTGTGAGGTATCGGGTGTTAATAGCTCTGTTCTCCCTACAGCTCCCTGCCTCCTTCAACGCCACCCAGGCCATGGCCTTCGATGGCTGTTTCCATGACGATGAGATTGAGCTCTCCCCCTATCCAGAAATCTCCTCCAGCGTTGATCAGCAGGGGGCGCCCCGGAGTGCTACAGAGACCCCGCCCACAGAGGGCACCAGGCTGCGCCGAAATCGCTCTGTCAGGAAAAACATCAACTACATCATGACCAACAGCCACATGATCGACTCCTACTCACGGATACTGTTCCCTGTGGCTTACCTGCTCTTCAACATCATCTACTGGAGCATGTACTCATGAACTGCTCTACGATGGAGCATGTACTCATGAACTGCTCTACGCTGGAGTATTTACTCATGAACTGCTCTACGCTGGAGCACATACTCATGAACTGTTCTACGATGGAGCACGTACTCATGAACTGCTCTATGCTGGAGTATTTACTCATGAACTGCTCTACGCTGGAGCACATACTCATGAACTGCTCTACGCTGGAGTATTTACTCATGAACTGCTCTACGCTGGAGTATTTACTCATGAACTGCTCTACGCTGGAGCACATACTCATGAACTGCTGAACGATGGAGCATGTACTCATAAACTGCTGTACGATGGAGCATGTACTCATAAACTGCTGTACGATGGAGCACATACTCATGAACTGCTCTACGATAGAGCATGTACTCATGAACTGCTGTACGATGGAGCACATACTCATGAACTGCTCTACAATGGAATATTTACTCATGAACTGCTCTACGCTGGAGCACATACTCATGAACTGCTCTATGCTGGAGCACATACTCATGAACTGCTCTACGCTGGAGTATGTACTCATGAACTGCTCTCTGTTGGAGCACTGACTCATAAAGCCTTCTCTGCTCCAATGGAGTAAAGACTCATTATAGTCTTTCCTGCTGTCCTGGACTAGGACTCAGAAACTCTTCTCTGCTCTAATGGAGCATCGACTCTGAAACATCTCTGTACCTAAACAGACAAACATCTGAACATGTCAGTGCTACTAATTACCGCACTGTACCTCTTAACATAGCACAGCACTCCTACACACTACACACTCAAACACAGCACTATACAAAAAACACACCAATATACTCCAAAACACAGCACTATACTAAAACTCAGCACTATACTCGTAAACACAGCACTATACTCCTAAACACAGCACTATACTAAAACTCAGCACTATACTCCTAAACACAGCACGATACTCCTAAACATGGCACTATACTAAAACACAGCACTATACTCAAACACAGCACAATACTAAAACACAGCACTATATTCCTAAACACAGCACTATACTCCTAATCACAGCACTATACTCCTAATCACAGTACTATACTCCTAAACACAGCACTATACTAAAACACAACACACCAACACAGTGCAAGGGTTCCTGAACACACACTCCTGTGCAAAACACAGCACCATGATCTAAAACAACAATGCCCTTCAGTGACCCAATGAAAGTCTAAGTACTACTGTAGTCAGCTGCCTGCAGGAATGTTAGTGTCACAGGAACCAGGGTGTAATGGAAGCTTACTGCACTGCCTGCAGGAATGTTAGTGTCACAGGAACCAGGGTGTAATGGAAGCTTACTGCACTGCCTGCAGGAATGTTAGTGTTACAGGAACCAGGGTGTAATGGAAGCTTACTGCACTGCCTGCAGGAATGTTAGTGTCACAGGAACCAGGGTGTAATGGAAGCTTATTGCACTGTGTTTCTACATTAAGAGAAAAGTTCTGCTCTCCACACGATGATCTCTGTTTTAGCCACGCTTTTCTTTGCCGCTGTTGGAGGTCGGCCATATTGTGAGTGCCCGGATCCAGGCTGTAAGCCTGATTGGCTGATTGAGCACTGTGGGTGTGTGCAGCAGAGCACTATGGGTAAGCTGGTGTGATTCTGAGGGGGCTGCTCATGTGATGTGTGTGATGAGACAGGCCCACAGGGCTCACGAGGAGACTATAGATCTACCCCTCAGTTCTAATGTAGCTGTTTATTGATTGGTCCATTTATAATTGCATTTATATTTACTTTAAATGATTACATGCCTGGTATTGGCATTTTGTATGAAGGAATATGTGTGTGTGTCTGTGCTGTGACTCTGTGTGTGTGCGTGTGCGCGTGCGCAATCTGTGTGTGTGCGTGTGTGTGCGTGTGTGTGCGTGTGGGGGTGTGTATGTGTTTGTGCGTATGCACTCTGTGTGTGCTTCTGTGCTGTGTCTCAGTGTGTATGTATGTGTGTGTGTGTGTGTGGGGGTGTGTATGTGTTTGTGCGTATGCACTCTGTGTGTGCTTCTGTGCTGTGTCTCTGTGTGTATGTATGTGTGTTTATGTGTGTGTGTGTGTGTTTGTGTGTGTGTTCGTGTGCGTATGTCTTGGTCCTGGAGCTGGAAGGTAGATAAAAAAGGCAAAAACAACTTTAAAAACAAAAATATCTTTATTATTTATTTACCTGCAATCAGCTGTTTCTAAATTGTAAAATTATAAATGTATAGTTGTTGAACATCCACGAAATAAACAAACGCTTGAAAAAAAAAATCTTGGTTTACAAATTCAGTGAAAACTATAAATTTTTCCAAAAAGTATAATTCACGTCAGCAGACAGTAAAAAAAGCCTTCATAAAAAAAGCAATAAAAAACTTCAGATTTACAAATTTGCATCAAATTCAAGTAAAACAACAGAGAACTTCCTGGTCTTCTTGGATGGAGCTCTGCGCTCTTGGGATGCAGTACAGTGTGCATGAGCACACAGCACGCTGCATGGTGCTGCCATCCCCCTGGCCCTCACTGCACCAGCGTATCCGCCCCACTGGGCCCTCACTGCACCCAGCGTATCCGTCCCACTGGCCCTCACTGCGTATCCGTCCCCCTGGCCCTCACTGCACCAGCGTATCCGCCCCACTGGGCCCTCACTGCGTATCCGTCCCACTGGGCCTCACTGCACCCAGAGTATCCGTCCCACTGGGCCTCCCTGCACCCAGCGTATCCGTCCCACTGGCCCTCACTGCGTAGCCGTCCCACTGGGCCTCACTGCACCCAGAGTATCCGTCCCACTGTGCCTCACTGCGTATCCGTCCCACTGGGCCCTCACTGCACCCAGAGTATCCGTCCCACTGGGCCCTCAGTGCACCAGCGTATCCGTCCCACTGGCCCTCACTGCACCAGCGTAGCCGTCCCACTGGGCCTCACTGCACCCAGCGTAGCCGTCCCACTGGGCCTCACTGCACCAGCGTATCAGCTCCTCCCCTGTAAACCTACACAGTGTAAAGCACTCGCTCCTGGTCAGTGGAAACACTCCACCACCAGATCACTGAGTCACAGACTTTCTGCATCTGCTTCTACGTCTGAAATACACTCTGTGCCTTCATCTTTCATCTTTGTCAACTTCACTATGTTTTTAAATCACAGTTATGTAATGAATTTGTTTGCTTGTTTCGATGAGAAATGTTCGAATGCAGTTTCTACCAGCCCGCAAACCAGGAAGTAATCTTTCTAGGAGGCAGACAACCTGCAGCTGCGTTATCTTCGATCACATGATCCTCCATCAGACCAGTCAGCAACGCAATTCAGCCACAGCTCTGCAACAACTGGTCCCAGTTCAGTTTGAAAATCCATGAGGATGGAACAGTAAACCATCTAAGGGTGTTTTCATCTCCAGGAGAATAAACTGAGTTCAGTCCTTCAGTAAGGCTGATGGGAACAAGGCAACATTCTCCTGTATGATGTATACATCAAACACATCAATGCATGGACACTGTGCCAACTAAAAGGTAGAAAGAAAAAAAATCCCACAATGATTTCAAAGGGATGTGTTTTCAAAAGAAGGCGTGGTGAGTGCACACCCACTGCCTTTAACAACAGTGTCGGGAGTTAGCTCATAGGCTCTCAGATTTCTTTGTCTCCCACCTTCCCAGAATCCACTGCGTTGTCTACAAGTCTTCTCTAATTCGCTAATGTTTCCTTTACCTTAAGGTCATGCCTTATCCTGCAAGAGCTGGAAAACTCAGAACTAAAAAGGCAAACCGGTTTAACACTGTTTCAGAAGACAGAGGAGAAACAGGACACACCGCCACACACAGCAATGTCTGTGAGAAATGAACCTCTCTCTCCATTCTGGGACACCCGTCACACTAGACTCCCCTCAGTCAGGGTGAATTACACGGCTTACATTAGACACATTCATACAGCTGGATATTTACCAAAGCAAGACTGAGCACCTTGCTCAGCAGTGCCACATTCTGGATTTGGTCTCACAGCTCTTTGTTTGTGAGCTTAGCTTCCTAACCCACACAGCACAGCTGCACAACTTTTCCTTGTTGGTTAAAGGAATTCCTGTCACAAGGTGACTTTTATCATATACTTATAAAATGTCTGGAAAAAGGCATTCCCTGTTTCAGTGGATTATGGCACAGAACCCACCTCCCACTGGGCTCAAGGACAGACATTTTTACCCCCCCTAGACCCCCCAAACCCAACACTGTGGGCTAAAGGACAAACAGAAGACCACATCTTCTCCCAGAATTCACTGCAGTCTCTGAGTCCGGTGCCTGCTGTTGATCTCATTGAAGACCACATCCCCATTCACTTCCTCCAGTGATGTGATCATGGTGTTCTCATGAGGACCACCTGCAGAGCGGAGACACACACACACCGATGGTTAGACTCTGTTGTGATGGGTTAGCTGGCCCTGGTTCTGCTGCGGGGGGGCAGTCTGGGCCGGCAGAGCTGCAACTTAGCCGTGGATCTGGCTCCACCCACCCACGCTGGGCTGCTCTATGCTCTCGCTGGCCAGGAAGGAGGTGCTGGAGGTGTTGTTGGACAGCATGGAGCTGGAGGAGTGAAAGGAGGCTGCAGTGATCACTGAGTGCTTCTTCGTGTTGTTCTGGGTGGCAGTGCGGCTCCATTCTGGGTAGACAGAGAGTGACACTGTTAGCATGTGGTTACGTGGAACAGGGGGCGGGGGGGGGGGCGCTGCAGGCACAAGGGCTTTGTCCCCCAGGGGATTAACTATTACATGTTCAGGTGCAAGACAGGTCTAAAGAAACATCTTAAGAACCATCTTACAATACATCCAACATCATCCATTCTTACAGTCCCCAGCCTGATTATCCAACGCCTGGCTTGCAGGTCCCACCCTCAGATACCCCAGCATGACAGCACAGGTTATACAGCGTGATAACGGCCGTAAGCCCCCTGCTCATCACCGCCGTCTCTCCCGTTCTCGGACCGCGCCGGGGCTTTTCTTCTGTACCTGTGTTTTCCGCCAGCCGCAGCTTCCCGCAGCACAGGTAGGTCCTCCACTGTTTGCGAACGTTCTCCTTGATGGCGCAGTGGAACACGAAGATGAAGAACCCTGCGAGAGAGCCGGCATTGACACCGTGTTACAGGTGCGTATTACACCACAGCCAGGACTTCAGAGGGCCTGCGCTGTAACAACTTAGAAAATCATAAAAGGAAGAGCAAATATTATCTCCTATAAAGGGGACACAGAATGATTCCCCGAAACACACTGACCTAAGGAAGGTATTTAGCTGGACAGGCTAAGAATGCGTTACCCTGGTAAAAGGGGTCTACTTGGTTTGTGCTTCATCTCAACAAATTCTTTCCCTAGATACAACTGATAAAGGTTTTAGTGAAGTGAGCAGTGATGGAATTTTGCACTGTAGTGTGATTAGACATTTGAGGTGGGGTTTTGGAGAGTAAGGTGATTGGCTGTGGGGTTTTGGAGAGTAAGGTGATTGGTTGGGCAGTGTATCTGTCTCCAGTGTGTGGAAGCTCACCCTGCAGAGAGTTGAAGATGGCAAACAGGTACATGAATGCCAGGTTGACGGGTCCCCAGGCGAAGAAGGCGAAGCCCCAGGTCAGGCCCAGGAGGACTGTGAGTCCGACCACACTGCGCAGATCCTGTAGCCCGTTGCGGTGCTGGGTGTTATGGGGGTTCTGCCGCTTGATCCGGTAAAGCTGCACCATCACCACCACGAACATGGCCAGGTTCACCACGAAGACCAGGCAGAAGTAGGCCACCACCGCCACGTAGAAGGCAATGTCATTCTTCAGCCAGCAGCTGCAGGAAGGTCACACAGAGGTCACACCTCCTGTCTATGGGTGGATAGTGTATATTACATCCCTTGATTTACTTATCTGTCTGTAGAAGCAGCCATGAGCATTTTCCTTCTGCTGATAAAGACTAGAGTGACTCAGAGGAAGCAGTTAGGTTTCTTAAGTCTGTATCAGGTCAGTTTTTCAGTTTTTAGCCTCCCTGAATGATTCAGTCCCTGCATATTCCATTTCAGAAAAGTGATAATGCTGGAATCCAGGGTATTTCTCATTAAGGCTGACATTAAAATAATACTTATTTCCATTGAGTAAAACTTTAGTACAGTTATGATCATGTTTAAAATAAAAAAAGAACTCACAAATCATCCGTGGTGCCGTCGCTGAACCTTCCGTAGGAAATAAGGCCGTAGTTGTCTTTGCTGATCGCGATCACAATGATGACCACAATGAGAGGAACACCTGAAACGTTCCAGCAAAGGGATAAGGCATTAATGCGTTTACACGCCCGCTGTCAGAATCCGCATATGGGCGTCGGTCAGAATGTTAAACCAGCACCATCTGATACAGAAATGCTAACAGGGCTTCAGAATGATCATCCAGCAGGGTTTCTAGCATCCTCTGAAACACTGACACCCTCAAAGTTAAGACTGAGTTAACAGATTAAGTAAATTCCCCCCCCCCCCCCCCATTTTTTGGGACAATAAATTCAGGAAACATAAACTGGAACACACTGGGTATTAGGCTCTAGAACTTCGTCAAATCCAGTTGGGGGGTGTGGGGGGGGGGGGGTGTACCACACAGCAACACTCCAGGAGCAACTGCTGTTGGTCTGTACTAACTAATCTATATTTATACATTGAACGGACACCCTTTTCCGGGGCACTTTGGGTTAAGTACCTTGCAGAATGATATAACAGTAGGTGAACATGATTATGCGGTTTCACGCGGTCACTATTACACAACAACGTTGTTCTGACTTTAGAAGCAGGTGTTAACGATGGCCTACCCCAGCCGAAGAGGGAGAACTTGAGCATGTATCTCGACATGTACGTGTTGAAGACCTTGACGATGGCCAGGTACATGTGGAAGGCCTCCAGGCCCATCCAGGTGAAGGAGACGAGCAGGAAGTAGTGCAGGAAGAAGGCGGTGGAGATGCAGAGGCCCACGGCGCTCGGGTACAGCGCCAGCCACGAGTCCAGCAGGAAGACCAGGTTGAGCAGCAGCAGTGCCGTGCACAGCTGGATCAGGATCTTGGAGGGGATGTCCCTCCGCAGCTTCCTGCAGGAAGAAGAAAAAAGCGGACTGAAACGTTTTCTCGCGCCCGTTTAGAGATGTCACTGGACTACAAATTTCTGCGAATTTTTGTGTAATCGCTTGGCTTTCCTGTGGGTGTTGTCATATAGTGAAGAGAGGTGAAAGGTCACAGGTTACACTCAGAACAAAGTCACATTCAACTGTTCTGTTACTTCCATTTACGTACGATTTTCACTGTGAATGTTTACCACAGTAACAACATGATTCCACACAATCGCTGAATGTACTGTTTTCCTGCGTGTGCTGCTGCGTGGTACAGAGAGGTGAAGGGTCACAGGTCATGTGACTCACTCAAAGGCGATGTAGGTGAGCAGAGTGACAGAGAGGAAGATGGCGGAGATCCCACAGCCGATGTAGGTGATGAAGGTCAGGATGGTGGCCTGCAGTCGGTCTGTTATGCCCTGTCTGGAAATATCCTGCAAGACAGAGATCAACAGACATTTGGTGTGATAATATCCAACCTCTGATACAGCAAATCCGCATTTCAGGTAACAGAGAAAGAAGGTGTGCATCAGTGGGGCAGATGTACCTACAGCAGGTGTGGGAGAGAGCAGGTGTATTGCTTGACTACACGGACACTCACCAAAAGCACAGCGAAGCTGGTGAGATGGTTACAGCTGCAGACGGTCTCCTCCTCTGTCGTGTTCTGAACAGAGCAGCCGTCAGGGTTCCAGCCTCCTGATCCATCTGCCACAAACAAAAAACAGCATTAAGACCCGCAGGAAAGCAGGCAGAAGTACACCAGCTATTTCACTAGCTTGCACGGTGCTTGGCTAAATCACTCTGTACAACAGGGCTGCCAGGGCCATTGGCAATAGACTGAGTCTTTAATCCCATAGTGAAAGAAAGCCACAAAGGCAGGCAACACTCACCATTGAGGCTGAAGTCCCAGAACACACAAGAGACAGTGAAGTTCCCCTGTGGGAGAGACAGATGGAGCCGAGAAGACAGCCACACATCAGTAAATAAATGGATACACCGTAAACTAGACATAAACAAACCCCTCCCCACTGCTACTATACCGGGACATTTTTGTTTTGCAGAGTGAAAACCACATTTTCTGTCAGGTCGCTGATTGACAGGTTGGTCACACTTGTACCCAGAATGTCACTGTTCAGCCTCCGCTGGCCGAGGGCTCGATCCTAGAGGCGACCGAGAGAGAGAGATAGACGGAGAAACTAATCACATTCAATAAATAAATAATAATAAATAAGCATGTCCAACAAACAAAAAGGGGATGTTTGCATGTTTTATTATTATTATTATTTTATTATTATTATTATTATTATTATTTAAAATGTGTTTGACTCGATTTGTCCTGAAGAACAAAACTATAAACTTCTTTAAAATGATGCAAAGGATGCAGAGTTAACAGTTACATGAATGAGTCGGAGGTTATTTTGGAACAACCTATACCCCCTGGTGTCAGACTATAGCAAATGACATGAAAGTCAAATTCCAGCCCTGCACATTTGAATTTCAATACTGTAGCTTTTCTCTGCACAACATGAATATCAACGTATAAAATACAACCCAAAAGATGTGTTCCTTTACAGCCATTGGCCATTGAGAATAAACAAGATCAAAACTGGACCAATGATATGGCAGTTCTTTGCAAAGACAGGTTCACCACAACAAGGAGTGTGTAGGAAGACCTCTTCTAAGAGAAATATGACTAGAGAAATACTGCCAGTCCTGAACCCTGACAGAAAAGATAAAAATAACCGAAAAATAATGATGCTCCCAAAAACTAGGGCTACTAACAGAAAAAGAGATATTACATTACTTTAAACAGCTCCACCCATCTTTAGCATGTGCTCCCTGAGTAATGTGAACAACTGTTGTACAATAAGTTTGTTTCAAAAACTGTATGTTGTCTTTTCGATTCTCTCCCTGTATACTGTCAGTCTGTGGAGCATTCTGTGCTTGTGTGAAAATATCTGCCTGTCCTGTCTGTCCAAACTCTGCTGCTTCTGCATGTATAACTCAGAGGCCCCGTGTGGGCTGGTCCAACAACGAGAGAAATTTCAACCTGCTGTTTTACAACATACTGAAAAAGGGCCAAGTGAACCTCAGTACCTTATGGGCGTAATTTGGCAACATTCATTTCTGGTTATATTTCAGGTTTCAGAGTTTAGAGATAAAAAAATTTTAAGGAGGATTAAATACAAAACTCAACTCCTAGTGATGTAATATATTAAGCATAGGTTCTTCAATCGGAGAACATTTCTGTAGCTGTCTTTTGAGGACTCACCTCTTCAGACTGCCTGGGTTAATCTGGTTCAGGTCTACTCAACTGGGTCATGACACACAGTGATCAGGAAGAGCAGCAGAGAGGCAGAGGAATTGGAGCTGATCAGGGGAGGATGAGCAGAAAGCCAGAGGAAGAGCTGGAGGAAGAGGAGCAGGCACCTGGAAGACGGTGCTCTTCTTGTAGAAGTTGAAATGGACCCTGGAGGCCTGCAGCTGCTCCTCTGGAGTCAGGCCGTCAGTCAGGGAGGCAGGCAGTGTGATGGAGCCCAGGGTGGAGTTGGGTCCAGTAGCCCTCACACTCCTGTGAGCGCCGCGCTCACCTCTGACACTGACCTGCAGGGCATGATCGACATACACACACAGCGAGCATGTTAACACTCACATCATACAGCAGGCTTACTCATGCATGGATGGGGCCAGCTATCAAACACATGCCTGGCGTGTAAAACAGATGTGTCTGAATTTTACTGGTGAGTGTGTGTGTGTGTGTGTGTGTGTGTGTGTGTGTGTGTATGGGGGGCGTGGGTGTACTGGACCTGCAGATCGGAAGGGTCTGCGATGGAGAAAGACGTCTCCTTGAAGCTGGTGCCATCCACCTTCCTCACGGCCAGAGCGAGCGATGTAGCCGTGATGGTCTCTGTCTCCCCCTGCACCTCCAGCTTCAGCCCCAACGTTTCCACCGCCCTGATTATCCTGAGAGCAGCAGGAACAGCAGGATTCTGGGTAAATGTGCTGTTAGGTTTTTTTTTGTTTGTTTGGGGGGGTGAGTGATGTTGGGTTGAAGCTGTTGAGCTCTCCTTCAGGCTGACCTGGTGGAGGAGGATGCCAGGGTGTCAGCGGAGGCATTGAGCAGATTGCTGATGATGGTGACCAGCCTGCGGCCCAGGGCCAGGCTGACATTGGGCCCAGACAGCAGGTCCTCCAGCTGGGACACCAGCTGGTCCACCTGGGAGGAGTTGAGAGCGGACACATCCTTCGTCAGGTTCAGCAGCCGGTCTGCCTGAGTCTCTGTGCTCTCCGTTGTCATGGTTACTGCAGGAAAGGGGAGGAGCATGTCAGTTTAATGCTGAGGGATGAACAGCGACAGAGTTGGGGTGTACCAGACAGCAACCCCAACCATATTTGGCATGGTCGCCATGGTAACCTGCAGTCGAGTAGAGAGAGCGTGTGGGTGATGTTCGCCATGGTTACCTGTGGTGGCAGTCGTGGAGGCAGTAGCTGCTGTAGTGGAGTTCGCCGGAGGGGTGTCGGTGGGGTTGACCGGGGGAATGACCGCGGGGACGGTGGAGTTTGTGGTTGTGATGGTGGTGGTGGTTGTGCTATTGGTGGTTGCTGGCCCTCGTGTTGGGCCGACTGGGAGTGGCTCAGCTGCACCTGTGCTGGAGGCTGTAGTGTTGGCAGACTGTGTGGTTGAGATCTGTGTAATGTTGGCTAAAGGTGTTGTGGTGTGTCTTTGTGTTACATTCGGCTGGACCTCACTCTGTCGTGTTGCTGTCTGCTGCATAGGAGTTGTTACATTGTACTTTGTAGTGTTCAGTAGACGAGCTGTTACATTAGGTTGCATTGTGATGTCTACTGGAAGGCTTGTGGTATTAACTCGTGTTGTTGTGCCTGCCAGAGCTGTTGTGTTAGGCTGCATTGTGGTAGTTGCCAAAGCTGTTGCATTAGGTTGTGTTGTGATATTCAGTGGGAGAATGGTTTTATTCAATGGCATTATTGTGACATTAACTGGAACAGCTGTTGTGTTATATAGTGTTGTGTTTGGTGGGAGAGTTGTGTTATATGGCGTTGTGACATTAACTGGAATAGCTGTTGTGTTTGGTGGGAGAGTTGTGTTGTATGAGGTTGTGAAATTAACTGGAATAGCTGTTGTGATATATAGTGTTATGTTTGGTTGAGGAGTTGTATTATATGACATTGTGATATTAACAGGAACAGCTGTTGTGTTTGGTGGGAGAGTTGTGTTGTATGAGGTTGTGAAATTAACTGGAATAGCTGTTGTGTATGGTGGGAGAGTTGTGTTATGTGGCGTTGTGACATTAACTGGAATAGCTGTTGTGTTTGGTGGGAGAGTTGTATTATATGGTGTTGTGACATTAACGGGCATAGCTGTTGTGATATATAGTGTTATGTTTGGTTGAGGAGTTGTATTATATGACATTGTGATATTAACAGGAACAGCTGTTGTGTTTGGTGGGAGAGTTGTGTTATGTGGCGTTGTGACATTAACTGGAATAGCTGTTGTGTTTGGTGGGAGAGTTGTGTTATATGGCGTTGTGATATTAACTGGAATAGCTGTTGTGTTTGGTGGGAGAGTTGTGTTATATGGCGTTGTGATATTAACTGGAATAGCTGTTGTGTTATATAGTGTTGTGTTTGGTGGGAGAGTTGTGTTATATGGCGTTGTGATATTAACTGGAATAGCTGTTGTGTTATATAGTGTTGTGTTTGGTGGGACAGTTGTGTTATACGGTGCTGTGATATTAACTGGAAGAGATGTTGTGTTATATTGTGTTATGTTTGGTTGAGAAGTTGTATTAAATGAGGTTGTGATATTAAGTGGAATAGTTGTGTTATGTTGTGTTGTGTTGGGTGGGAGAGTTGTAAGGTTAAGTGGACGAGCTGTTGCGTTTTGCACAATCGCAGCATTCAGAAGAGCCGTTGTATTGTATTGTGCTGTGTTCAGTGGCAGTACTGTTGTGTTACTTTGTGTGGTGTTGAGTAAAAGGCTGGTTGTGTTATACTGTGCTGCTGTGTTCAGTGGAATCGCTGTTGTATTATTTTCTGTTATGTTTGGTGGAAGAGTTGTTGTAGTATATGGTTTTGTGATGTTCAGTGTCATTGTTGTGTTTAATGGAGCAGTTGTTGTATTATATGTTGTTATGATTAGTGGCAAAAATGTTGTATTTTGTTGTTGCATGATATTTGGTGGAATGGTGGTCATGTTCAATGATCTTGTTATGTTTGGTGGAGGACCTGTTATATTGTACTGTGTTGCAGTGTCTACCAGAAAACCTGTTGTGTTATACTGTGTTGTGTTTGGTGGAAACGTTGTTGTATTATATGAAGCTGTTGCGTTATACTGTGTTGTGTTTGGAGGAAGAGTTGTGTTATATGTGGTTGTGATATTAACTGGAATAGCTGTTGTGTTTTGTTTTACTGTAGTAACGGGCAGGAGAGCTGTTGTGTTGTATTGTGTAGTATTTCGTGAGAGAGTTACGCTATATGGCACTGTGACATTGACTGGAAGAGCTGTTGTGTTAGGTTGTGTTGTGTTTGGTGGAAACGTTGTTGTATTATATGAAGCTGTTGTGTTGGCTGGAAGAGCTGTATTGAGTTGCCTGGTGGTGTTCAGTGGAGGAGATGTTGTACTGTGTTGTATGGTGGTGTTCAGTGGAGGAGATGTTGTATTGTGTTGTATGGTGGTGTTCAGTGGAGGAGATGTTGTACTGTGTTGTATGGTGGTGTTCAGTGGAGGAGATGTTGTACTGTGTTGTATGGTGGTGTTCAGTGGAGGAGATGTTGTATTGAATTGTGTGGTGGTATTCAGTGGAGCAGATGTTATATTCAGATCTCTGGTGGTGTTAAGCAGAGCAGAGGTTGTATTGAGTTGCCTGGTGGTGTTCACTTCTCTGGTGGTGTTCAGTGGAAGAGCCACTGTGCTCTGTTGGGCAGTGGCATTGTGAGATGAGATTGTGTTTGTGTGGGCGGTGGGGACAGTGCTATTGGCTGTGGCTGTGCTGGCTGTAGCCAACGGGGTGGCCTGGCTGGCTGCGGTGAAGGGTGCGGAGAAACTGTGGGAGGAAGTCGGAGACGGAGTGGGTGTGGTGGTGGGCGTGGTCAGGGGAGGGGGAGGGTGTGTGCAGCTCTCATTCAGCAGCACACCCAGAGTTTCATCCTGCTTGCTGAGGGAAGCGGAACAAAAACACGGAAAACATCCTATTTATTCACTGAACTCAGACCAAACCAGGCCCCGGCTTTCATGAAGTAAAAACACTGAAACACTTTCAGTTAGCCCTTCAGTTATCTTAGCCAACGCAAGAGATTCTGCCCAGATCCAGGCACCATACACCTGGTTAAGGGAACTAAACTGAAAAAGGCAAAATTTCAATCCCTGATGAGTGCCATTCTTAGTGTCTGTCCGTTTTACCCTGTAGATTAATGCAAAGCTTTGGATTAAGGTCTATGTCAGCCCTGAAGATCTATCTGCACGGTGCATGGTCTTGTATGTGCACAGCGCTCAGCAGTCTCTGTGAACAGTATGTGGCGGAGTGTGTGAGCAGTTCAGTACTGACCAGGTGAACACAAAGGGACTGGAAGTCTCACAGATCTGGGAGGCAGTGAGGTCCACAGAGACCCAGGTAAAGCTGGA
>NC_050584.1:66954541-66962041 GCF_013368585.1 Megalops cyprinoides | reverse complement strand
CAAAACAGCAAAATGTTACGATGGGAACAGCACAATCCTCACAAGCAGGACACACACACACACACACACACGCACACACACACACACACCTTCCTGATGAACTGGTTGTTGTGTCTGCAGATGTGTGTGTTGGGCCTGCTGTGGTGGTGGTATCCATGGTGACGGTGGTGTCCATGGTTACGGTGGTTGAGTGGTTGGAGGGCACACAGGTGGAAATGTCAAAGAGATGGGAGAGCTGAGGAAAACAGAGAACCAGCTAATCTATAACCGTACGTCAGACATCCACACGTAATATATTATCACACAATCACTCACATGCAGGGTGAAATGGAAGCAGATCAATGAGGATCTCCAGCTAGGAATTTACCCTCGCGCTGCAAGGGCAAGCTCTGGCCTCTAGGGGCCCACCTCTATTGCATTGCGCTCTGGGGTATTGGGATTTAAATTTTGACTTTGGAAAGCAGTGCCTCTCTGTCAGCACAGAGCAACCCGCCCTGGTTCTTCTACAGAACTGCAGGGTGACAGTGATAAACTCGGGGTAAGTGTTTGGTTGGACGCACACACGGAAGGGGCCTCTCTGCAAAGCTGGTGGATAGAGGGTACGTGCCCACGGTCAGTTTCTGTCGCTTAGGTCTGAGAATAGTGTCCCAGGCCTTTAATGGGTGACGGGGCCGCCGGTCTGATCAAAGCTCATAGGATCCTCCCGCCCTGTGTGCCTCTGTGCCTGTCCCTGTGCTCACACTGCAAATCTTAACACAGCAACACACCTGACCACAGCATCACCAATTTAGTGCTTTTGTTGCTGAATATAACAACTTTTCAGGCTTTTCCTTACTCCCACAAAGACATAATTCCTGTTGCCAGCTAGCCAGCAATGTCTTCATTTATTTTCACTGTCTTGGCCATAGCTGGCTATCTGTGCTTGCAGTCCACTGGTGCTTCTCCGGCAGAGCCCCTTTCCCACCAGATCTCCCGAGAAGCCAGATTACATCATGACATGCCCATTGTGACTTCATACATATGTCACAATGTTAAAAAAATTGTGATGTATTCACATACACATTCTGATTCGTCCGTGAACCTGTCAGTCTAACGTGGTCAGAGTTGGGGGCAGACCGGGGAGGTACAGAGCTCCACACAAGTATGTAATAGAACGTGGGATTGCAAAGCTACACGAAACCGCAGTGAATGTGAGGGACGCATTGTGGAGGGGAAAAGGCCTTGCTGCGAGCATGCAGACTCACCCAGCTGCTTATATCAGCTTCACTCTGCCTGTCCCCAGTCACCTCCACACCGATGAACAGCCAGTAGTAGGCAGCTGTGTCAGACACAGGGGCTTAGAACATTATCGAAACACACAGTCATGTCACAGATATTATATCTATTATAACCAGATATTCAGCTCCTGTGTTCTTCCCCTCCACCATATATGAGGTTTCAGCCCTGTCTGCATTCCTGTGCTGACAGTGGATGCTTTGTTTTAGACCACGCCCCCTTCAAGAATGTTCATACTGAGCCTGCCAATCAGAACACTTGCAGCTGTAACAATGGCGGGGACCGGACTTCCAAGGCCAAGCACACAGAGCTGAATATCTGGTCGTAGTCTGTAGTTATGTCTCCATCACTTTCTCAGGAGATGCGATTTTGCAGAGGGCTCCAGCATTTAACAGCTGCCCTGACGGCAGCATCAGCAGTGGAGGGAGAGTTAGGGAGGTGCTTCTTTAATAAAGGCTCCAGGCATGACAGCCTGGGGGGGGGGGGGGGGTCACTTACTCCTGATAGCGCAGAACTCTGCAAAACTGCACTGCACCACCCGGGGTTCTGAAACACACAGACACAGGGGAGGTGGAGGGAGGAATGACCTGCAGGGGGCCACACATCACCTGAGGGAAAGGCTTCACTCTGCCCTGTATCACCTGAGGGAAAGGCTTCACTCTGCCCTGTATCACCTGAGGGAAAGGCTTCACTCTGCCCTGTATCACCTGACGGAAAGGCTTCACTCTGCCCTGTATCACCTGACGGAAAGGCTTCACTCTGCCCTGTATCACTTGAGGGAAAGGCTTCACTCTGCCCTGTATCACCTGACGGAAAGGCTTCACTCTGCCCTGTATCACTTGAGGGAAAGGCTTCACTCTGCCCTGTATCACCTGAGAGAAAGGCTTCACTCTGCCCTGTATCACCTGAGGGAAAGGATTCACTCTGCCCTGTATCACCTGAGAGAAAGGCTTCACTCTGCCCTGTATCACCTGAGAGAAAGGCTTCACTCTGCCCTGTATCACCTGAGAGAAAGGCTTCACTCTGCCCTGTATCACCTGAGGGAAAGGCTTCACTCTGCTCTGTTTCACCTGAGGGAAAGGCTTTACTCTGCCCTGTATCACCTGAGGGAAAGGCTTCACTCTGCCCTGTATCACCTGAGGGAAAGGCTTCACTCTGCCCTGTATCACCTGAGAGAAAGGTTTCATTCTTTCTTTCTTACCTGTTTTGTCGCGTGTTGAGTTACTGTAGGTTGTGGTCCCAGAGACAGGAGTGACACTGGACGCTGAAACAGAACCAGAATCCTGGGTTTATCCAAACCAATAATCCTGTGAAACATGCACTCCTCAGGGCGTTTACCTGCGTTCAGAGCGTACGGCGGTTCTCACCTGCAGGTGTGGTACTGAGGCTGCTGCTGGAGGCAGCGGGCACTGCGATAGACAGTAAGGTAAGTCATTTACCTGTCCTGTTAATGCCTGTCCTGAAGACACAGCACTGGAAAAATATCAGCTTGTGTCCAAGCCTGGCTTACCTTTGGCTGTAGGCGTGGCTGAAGCAGTAGGTGTTTGGTTGGTGGAAGATGCCACAGTGGGTGTGGCTATAAGCATTGTGGAGGGGGAAGGTGTGGTGGTCATAACTGTCTCTGCAGTATGGTTGGTTGTGGGAACTGTGGTGGGCGTGGCTGTGAGTAGTGGGGTTGGTGAGGTGGGCGTGGTGTTTAGTGATGTGGAGGGCGTGACTATTAGGGGTGTGGTGGGTGTGGTTGGGGGTGGTAGGGTGGTGGTTGTGAGTGATGTGGAGGGCGTGGTTGGGGGTGGTGTGGTAAGTGTAATGGGTGGAGTGGGTGTGGTTGTGAGTAGTAGGGTTGATGAGGTGGGCATGGTGTTGAGTGATGTGAAGGGTGTGGATATTAGGGGTGTGGTGGGTGTGGTTGGGGGTGGTAGGGTGGTGGTTGTTAGTGATGTGGTGGGCGTGGCTGAAGGTGGTAGTGTGGGTGTGGTTGTTAGTGATGTGGCGGGCATGGCTGAAGGTGGTAGCATGGGTGTGGTTGTCAGTGATGTGGTGGGTGTGGCTGAAGGTGCTAGCATGGGTGTGGTTGTCAGTGATGTGGTGGGTGTGGCTGAAGGTGCTAGCATGGGTGTGGTTGTCAGTGATGTGGTGGGTGTGGCTGAAGGTGGTAGTGTGGATGTGGTTGTTAGTGATGTGGTGGGCGTGGTTGGGGGTGGTAGGGTGCTGGTAGTTGTTAGTGATGTGGTGGGCGTGCTTGGGTGTGGTAGGGTGCTGGTAGTTGTTAGTGATGTGGTGGGTGTGGTTGTGAGTGTCACTGAGGGTGTGGTTGAGGGTGGTGTAATAAGTATGACTGCCAGCGTGGATGTGGTTGTTGCAGGAGCATCAGTTGTGGTTCTGTTGGTTGTGACACCTGGAAATAAATCACAGGACATGTATCTTTGAGACTGACTGCACTACGCAGTGCAGCATGTAACCCACTCTACCGCCCCTTACCCCAGCCAGCTTCATGCCGTTAGAACCACTCTGTTTAAAACCGATAAAGTGTCAGATTACACCACCAGTTTCAGCGGTGGAGAAGGCTAGGCGGTAGCAGTCTGTGTGCTGTTACAGGAAGGACACCATGCAGGTCCAAAAGATGCCGCTGTTTTGGAGGGGATGGTGACGTCACTGACCTGTGGACTGGGACTGATTTAGGGGCGTGGTGATGACAGGGGTCACAGCTGTGGCGGCTGGTACGGCAGGAGAGGGAGAGGACACCGTTGTCACTGAGAAGAGAAAAAACAATAATAATACATTTTATTTATCAACTGCTTTTCATGAATGGATCAATGTTCTGAGGCAGCTGGTGCTGGTGGTATTCTGGGACTCACAATTACAGAAGACAGATTAGTTGACAGAAGCCACTTCAAACCACTATTTGAACATTTGAATTTTGTTCCTCCTGAGATCAGACTTTAAAACCAGGTCTACTCTACCCTGGTCCTGGAGGGCCACAGCGTCTGCAGGGCTACTCTACCCTGGTCCCGGAGGGCCACAGTGCTCGCAGGGCTACTCTACCCTGGTCCCGGAGGGCCACAGTGCTCGCAGGGCTACTCTACCGCAGCAGTATCTGCAGGGCTACTCAATGCCAGGACCAAGACTTTGGAAATCTGCTGGTCGGTAGACAGGTTTGAGAGCACAGCCTGAGGTACAAGGCCCAAGATAGGCTGCTGTGGACAGAATGCGCTCATCTAACTGGTTTACGTGAGTAAATACAGGCTAGAGCTGTTCACTCGAAGGGCAGAGATATCCAGGTCCTCAGCAGCGGATGCCCTGTGGTCAGGCCTTGCGCATGGGTGCTGTTAGCTCCAGCAAGGAGTGCAGTTTGGTCTGCCACTCACCAGGGGGCAGCGAGGGGAAGAGGCGTCCGGCGATGGGCGAGTAAGCTGGAACAGAAACAGAGCCACAATCAGGATGCATCACCGGGGACTGCCAGGAATCAGAGCCGTGTTAGGACACAGTGCCCAGCCTTACACAGCGTTTGCCAGGGGGCTGATGGGAGATGGAGTTCAGAGCCAGTTTAAAGCGGCGCTCTGTGGCCTCTGGGCTTCTTCACTCAGATCGGCAGCTAAATTCATAAATTCTTGCAGTGGAAGGTAAACAGCGAGGTGAGGTGCACACCTGTGTGTGGGTGAGCTGCCAGCCACCTGCCTTCATGCAGGCATGACACGAAACACAGAGAGAGCTCTCACGTGCCTTATCAAAAGGACACACCTCATCAAAATCATCAAAATGATGTGATTGTCTAATTATGGCTATTTCACCAACACAATCTCCACAGGGAGGGGCGTGGCAGGTTTTTCCTGATGTTGGTTATTGACTTTTTTCATCTCTAAAATTAAACTGGTAACCACCTCCCTCTTCATCCCTCTACACTAACTTCACCTTCTTGCAAAAGATTACTACCCTTAATCACTCAGCAAAGCCAATGACATCACACAGGAACACATGTGCGAGAATGTCCAAAGGTTTAGGACTACAGCTCCCATGAGCACCCCGGTGAAATATGAAATGGTTTCCTGTTAAAATAACCCAAAGTTACACTCATTAAAATGATTAAATTTGCTTCTGACATCTAATATCCAATATTAGATGGCACAAGCAGTAACAAATCAACATCCAGAAGCAATAGCCAATCAAAGAGGTGGGCGGTATTATGAATTAAGATTATGATATAACAGTTACATTGACACTAAGTCTATTTTTAATATTGTCAGCACATGGCAGTTAACATGAAATATATTTGGAGAACAAAACCCTAGAGATACAACACTGTAATCAGAATAAGCATTAAAACACAATATTATAACCAGTATAAGCAGAGACCCAATATTATAAGCAGTATAAGCACACAGACCCAATATTATAACCAGTATAAGCACATGGACCCAATATCATAACCAGCATAAGATTTATGAAGCAGTATTATAACCAGCAAAAGCATACAGACACAATATTATAACCAGGAAAAGCATTATGAAGCAGTATCACAACCAGCGTGAGCATACAGAGCGATATCATGACCAGAATAAGCATAAAGATCCACAGTAGGGGTGGGGGCAATATTATAAGTAGCATAAGCATAAAGGAGGTAATATAATATCTGAAATTAGCAGGACCTGATGTACAAAGTAGGGGAGAACAGCCTGAAAGTTCTCATCTGGTGCTCTAACGACTGATGAGTTTGACCGACAGAATCTCATGTCCTGCTGGCCTGAGGGGCTGTTTATGGGGGAGAGGTCCATTATAAACCTCATCCATGTCAGAGGTTCATCTAACTAAGGGCCCATAAGTTCTACAAGATAAAACAAAAAATCTGTTCCTTTGGTTTTTAAAATGAGCACTTTAGTATTAACATCCACACACTTTTAGCAACTCTTCAGAGTTTGAATCCAAAGATGTGGGCCTCCCTTGTTTGGTTGAAAAGAGAGAGCTTCATAGCAGGGTCACCCCTGTGAGATTCCCTTTTAAATTAGAGTCAGTGCTGGCCTGATTTTATTCTATCATACAGAGAAACAGGGTGGCACAGTGATTAAGAGATACTGCGGGTTCAAATCTCAAGCGAGACACTGCATCTGTGCCCCGGAGCGAGGAACTGAATCTAACTGTGTCAGTACATATCCACCTGGGTGAAAGGGCTAATGGATAAATAGATTCTTTGTAAGTAAGCTATGCTGGGCGCTGTTGAACAGGGTGTCAGCTATGCATGCATGTGATGGCATATGAGGACAGACCTGCTGTTACTCTCACCCACATGCGTGTATGTGCGTAGGAAAGGAATGTGGGCCTTTCGGTCGGACCAGTGAGGAGAGGACTGAGACGGTGGGGCAAAGGGCTCTAACAGGTCGAGGAGAGCTGGGTGAAACTCCTTTATGCTCGGACTCCCTCTGCAGAGGCCAGGGTGATTGGAACAAATACGTCTGTCCTTTGTCACATGATAGGGTTGGAGCTTAGCAGAGCAGAGAGACAGGAAGGCGAGAAAACCACACACTCACACACACACACACAGACACACACACAAAGACACACACACTCACACACACACACAGACACACACACAAAGACACACACACACACACACACACACACACAAAGACACACACACACACACACACAGACACACACACAAAGACACACACACACACACACACACACGCGCACGCACACACACACACACACTCGAACGCGCACGCGCACACGCACACACACACACACACCAGCGCAGAGAAACACCTGCTTGTCACCCAGCTGGACTTACCTGCACGTTTTTCTCGTTTGAGGCCTGGAAGATGAAAGGCGACAACGAGATAAAGCAGGCAGACAGAGTGGGTGACCCTAACCCTAACCCTAACCCCTAACCCTAACCCTAACGCTAACCCCCAATCACCGCAACAGCAGAGTGGCTCCATGCCTGAACACGCCTGAAGCCCTGAACACACTCCCTGCCCATTCAATTCAATTCAATTCAATTCAATTCATTTTTATTTGTATAGCGCTTTTTACAACACAAGTTGTCACAAAGCAGCTTTACATTGATCCCAGATAGACCCCCTGAGAGCAAGCCTAAGGCAACAGTGGCAAGGGAAAACTCCCTATCAGGAAGAAACCTTGAGCAGAACCGGGCTCAGAGGGGGAGCCCATCTGCTTCTGGCCGGCACTGGCATTCCTCGGCTCCTCCACACACTACAGCCACAAACT
>NC_050584.1:66937041-66947041 GCF_013368585.1 Megalops cyprinoides | reverse complement strand
ATGTAGTCTCACCAAAAATATAGCCGGGGAAGGGAACAAATGATCTCAGGTTCTCTGTCTCTCTGCTGTCTCTCTGCTGTCTCTCTGCTGACTCTCTGTCTCTCTGCTGACTCTCTGCTGTCTCTCTGTCTCTCTGCTGACCCTCTGCTGTCTCTCTGCTGTCTCTCTGTCTCTCTGCTGACTCTCTGTCTCTCTGCTGTCTCTCTGTCTTTCTGTCTCTCTGCTGTCTCTCTGTCTCTGTCTCTCTGCTGACTCTCTGTCTCTCTGCTGACTATCTGTGTCTCTCTGTCTCTCTGCTGACTCTCTGCTGACTCTCTGTCTCTCTGTCTCTCTGCTGACTCTGTCTCTCTGCTGTCTCTCTGTCTCTCTGCTGTCTCTCTGTCTCTCTGCTGTGTCTCTGTCTCTCTGCTGTCTCTCTGTCTCTCTGCTGTCTCTCTGTCTCTCTGTCTCTCTGCTGTCTCTCTGTCTCTCTGCTGTGTCTCTGTCTCTCTGCTGTCTCTCTGTCTCTCTGCTGTCTCTCTGTCTCTCTGCTGTCTCTCTGTCTCTCTGCTGTGTCTCTGTCTCTCTGCTGTCTCTCTGTCTTTCTGCTGTCTCTCTGCTGTCTCTCTGTCTCTCTGCTGTCTCTCTGTCTCTCTGCTGTCTCTCTGGTGTCTCTCTGTCTCTCTGCTGTCTCTCTGCTGTCTCTCTGTCTCTCTGCTGTTTCTCTGTCTCTCTGCTGTCTCTCTGCTGTCTCTCTGTCTCTCTGCTGACTCTCTGTCTCTCTGCTGTCTCTCTGTCTCTCTGCTGTTTCTCTGTCTCTCTGCTGTCTCTCTGCTGACTCTCTGTCTCTCTGTCTCTCTGCTGACTCTCTGCTGTTTCTCTGTCTCTCTGCTGTCTCTCTGCTGACTCTCTGTCTCTCTGTCTCTCTGCTGACTCTCTGTCTCTCTGCTGTCTCTCTGCTGTCTCTCTGTCTCTCTGCTGTGTCTCTGTCTCTCTGCTGACTCTCTGTCTCTCTGTTGTCTCTCTGTCTTTCTGCTGTCTCTGTCTCTCTGCTGTCTCTCTGTCTCTCTGCTGTGTCTCTGGTGTCTCTCTGTCTCTCTGCTGTGTCTCTGCTGTCTCTCTGCTGTCTCTCTGCTGACTCTCTGTCTCTCTGTCTCTCTGCTGTCTCTGTCTCTCTGCTGTGTCTCTGCTGTGTCTCTGCTGTCTCTCTGCTGTCTCTGTCTCTCTGCTGTGTCTCTGTCTCTCTGCTGTCTCTCTGGTGTCTCTCTGTTATCTCTCTGTCCCCTCGCTGAGTCTCTTCCCCTCCCGCTTCTAATGAAGAGAGGCTTCTTGTTTTGACGTTTGGAGGGTCGTTGGTCATTCCAGCGTGTAAGGAGCTTGCTCTATGTGCAGTGCATGCATGATGCAGTAAACCTTTTTCATTGGTTATCTTTTCTATCATTCTCTATCATCCTTTGTTATAATTCAGCCTATTTTGCTGGCATCTGGAATAACTTAATATCCTAAACTCAGAGCCTCTCTCTCACGATGAGTAAACAATTTGAGTAAAGTTCCTTTAACAATTCAAATTCTCTCCCAAGTAAAATCATTTTAAATAAGATTTACTGGCATGACAATAAATGAGATTATGATGCAAAACTGCAATAAAATAATTATTCATATTTGAACAAATACTAGACTATTTACAGATCAACTAGACAGATGTTGAGTTGCAAAGTCAGATATAAACATATGTGAGATCACTCAGTGTCCCCCAGACTGAGGCAGGCTGTGATGTTCTCCCAGTATCAAATCTTCCTTTTCATTTACTTCGTTGAGAAGTTGACGGAAGTGTTAGCCATGTTGAAAATAATCTGTCACTGTGTTGCTCATTTCCGCACATATTTCACAGTCTGGGAGAAATCACATCCCTGCGCACATACCCTGACTGCCTCTGGCAGCTGTTCTCTCTGTGGCCACTGAGCCTCTGATTGGACAGGATCTGCGTTACATCACCAGCAGTGATAAGATGCTCAGCTTTGGCACAGTCTTTTTCTACGGCCTTTTAGCAATTGCTTTTGTTTCATATCTTGGTTGCATCACTCCTATATTCAAAACAAGACATTTGAACATGAAATCCTCCATGCAGGAGTTCTGACGGATGCGTGTTCAGTTTAGCATATTTCTCCTGTTTGTGTCTACCCCAGACCTCCTTTCTATACAGCACAACTGGCTGGAAGACATGGTCAAACATTTTTAACCATATTTCCGGGTGCACAGATGGTGTGTGCTAGGGAGGTGCTGCCAAGAGAGAAAAAAAAAAAATCATTTCTTTTTTTCCTTCATCATTTTTTCTTCTTTTCATTTTTTCTGACATCTAGCTTTTATTTTTGAGAAAAAAACATTTTAAATGCACCGCCACAGTCCAGTTCTGACAAAAATGCTACTAAGAAGCAAAATGCAACCTTTATTGAGTGGGTGGCTGCAGAACCAGGTCACCTGCTGAAAGCAGAAATCTAGCTTGCTTCATGTAGAATTTGCCCAAGCACTGTAAGCTACTCCAGCCAGTAACTCATTGAGAGAGTTAGCGTTAGCATAGTTAGCATTGCACTCAGATTTAGCATAGCAGATGTAACATAGTGGCAGGAAGCAGGGCTCATAACTGAAAGCTTGCTGGCTTGATTCCCCTTTTGGGCGCTGCTGCAGTACTCTTGCGCAGAACTTCCTCATTTAATATCCAGTGGTATAAATGGACAACATGTAAAACTGTAACCTATGTAGGTTGCTCTGGATAAGAGCACTGATGTACTGATGTAGCTCTCTGTCCATTGGTCCCCAGTTCTACAGTACATTTATTTTGTAAGTGAATTATATTTATATTAAACTGTATGATATGCTTCACCCCCCATGGTGATTGTTTAGTGTAATCCCTCACGCAAAATGCCCTTTTGAAGCAACAGCATTTGAACAAATCTTCCCTTTTTTGTTGTTTTTTGTGAGCTTGTTTTTTATCGGAGTGTGTAGGGTGTAGATACAGTCAGTAATGTGGTGGAAACACTACTTTTAAAGCAATGTCATTCATGGCAGATTCTGCTGGCTTTTTTTTGCTTAAATTGTGCCACACGTCACAGAACTACTTTAGATTCCCTGATTTTCCTTTGAAAAATAAATGACTTCTTTTCTGTTTTAGGATATTTTTATATTCTGACAGTTTCAAAGAACCTGAGGGGTAAATATGGTTTATGCTGTTTGTTATGTTTTTGATTTGACAGTTTTGACAGTTTTGCAAAAGCAAACTCACAGACAAACACAGTCTTGCTCACATAACACTTCAAACATTCTTGGAGTTTCACAGGTCTGTAATTGCTGCCATCGTGTAGCAGAGGGCATGTGTGCTTGTTTCTTAGAGTTATCCCACCAGCAGTTACCCAGCAGTATGTAGATATTCTATGTTGTATCACAAGAGTCTTCCTTGTTTGACAAAATTTATCAACAGTGATAATGAAAATAAGAACATATTAGTTGTATAATTATATGTATGTATATGTTTATGTATATGTAAATCTATATGTATACGTACATGTATGTGAAAGGATGATAATCTCAGGATATGCATTCTGTAGCATTAAAATCTTTCCTGGATGAATATTTGCATTTCTGAGTAACACAACACAAACATCCCCACACTACCCGGAAAGATAACCACTTACTGGCTGTAAATATGACACTGTTTTTCTTCACTAAATGAAGGAATAAGCTCCTTCCTCCTTCTCACACACTTTAACACACACTTTAACACACACACACACGCACGCACGTGTGCAGACACAAAGGTACAAACCAATCAAACCTAATCAATCAATCTTTCAATCTATGTATGTATGTATCTGTCTGTCTCTGTCCTTCTTTCCCAGGTTTTATCTGACAGAAACTTGTAACTGAAGATTAAAGAGTGTGTTCGGGGTGTACCTACACCTCAGGCCTGCATTTTGTGTTAACGTCTTTAAAAACTGCCAAATATTTCGGGAACTGAATGGAGCTGTACTTTTATACTAATGGTTAGATTGTTCCATGTTTTCCATACTGTGATGTCCAGCTAGCCTAACTACATCAAACCAGAAACCCAGTCGTTTTTGCAGAGACAGACAGCCAGTAGAAGGGGTGAGTTTTTAACTCTCTAGAGTTAAATTCTTTACTGCTAAATTTCTGCCTGGGGCAGGAAGAGACTGTTCTTAAATACTTTGTAATCACACCCCAGACTACGTACGTGTTTGTTTGCTTTGAGGATACCTTTCAGTGTACCTGCACACTGTGTTCAAAGATTACATTCATTTACAGAATCCTGTACTGCACGTTCAAACAAACGTTGTAAGAAATGACTTCCTGACCTCCAGTAAACAGTTCCTAATCTCGATACACAGGAAAATTATAAATAATATGATAGCACCTTAATTTCACATGACATTGCTTAATATAAGCTCACAAGTTTAAGTTTAAGAAGATTAAAACGTTTAAGAAATATATCTATGGTTACATGAGGAATTATATTGAGGAACTGCAGATCTATCTATCTATCTATCTATCTATCTATCTATCTATCTATCTATATATCTATCAGCCGTTACTTCAGTGCAAAGAGTCAAGAGATAATGGTTTCTGAATCACTGAAACTCCCGAATGTCTATTTTTTTTGTCTACGCAACCCATCAGATCCATAAACGGTATCTTATACAACTACTTTCTAAACATTTCAAGTTGTGCTGCGATGTCACATGTCCCGCCACGGATCCGGGAGCGTCAGGCACTATCTGTCGCCAACCGGAGGAAGAGAGCAGATGCGCGCTCACCTGGTGCCGCCGCGCCGCGCAGGCAGGCGCGCGTGAGTACATCCTATGGAGGGGGGCTCCCCAAAGTCTCTCCGGCCCCCATCGGCCCCGCAACCGTCCCGATCTCCGTGCAGGTACAGCGGCCTCAGGAACGCGTTCAATGAATCCAGCCTTTTTAAACTTTAATTCCGCTTCAACGTGCGTTAAAATGCGACAAAAATGTAGAGTCACGCGTTTCAACAGCCCTCGACGACTTCGTGTCGCTGTATTGTTCGCAGACAATGTGAGTGACACGCCTGTCGCGGGTGAAATTGTTGAGTAAGGCGACCTGAATGCCGACACGCCTCTCCCCATCCTCCGTGCCGGCGCACTCCACGCTGTACTCGCAGTTTGCGCGGGTGCACGACTTGCGCGGGAAGACACAAAGATGCGCCATATCGACATATTTAGTAAGACATTATCATTCAAATTAAAAGTATTTCAAAAGTAAGTTTTATAATGAATATGGCTAATTTATATGAATACGGCTCCCGTTTCGCCTGAATGTACTGCATCGGATTCTCCCTGAGGAAAACCGATGAAATGACCGGCGCTGATAGAAGCGTTATAGGGGTGATTATGACGAAGAAACGGTTCTGCGGTGGTGCTGAATTTGGTGTGTGGGGAGCCCCATTGGCCCTGTGTGTGTCCAGGGTACTGGTTCCTGACTTCACCCTGGTGCCCTCAGACTGGATCCAGGCAACAGAGAGAGCTGCGTGCATTACCATGGTTACACTCTGGCTGTGAATTCTGTGAATGACCAGCTCCAGGACAAGCATATTATTGTAAGGACAGGTGTATTACTGCAGTAGAGACAGATATGTTGCTGTAGAAACAGGTGTCTTATTGCTGTAGGGACAGGTATATTGCAGCAGGGACAGGTGTATTATTGCTGTAGGGAGAGGTGTATTATTGCTGCAGCAGGGGCAGGTGTATTGCTGTAGGGACAGGTGTCTTATTGCTGTAGGGACAGGTGTATTATTTCTGTAGGAACAGGTGTCTTATTGCAGTAGGGACAGGTATATTGCAGCAGGGACAGGTGTATTGCTGTAGGGACAGGTGTATTGCAGTAGGGACAGGTATATTGCAGCAGGGACAGGTGTATTGCTGTAGGGACAGGTGTATTGCTGTAGGGACAGGTGTATTATTGCTGTAGGGACAGGTGTATTGCTGCAGTAGGGACAGGTATATTGCTGTAGGGACAGGTGTATTATTGCTGTAGGGACAGGTGTATTATTGCTGTAGGGACAGGTATATTGCTGTAGGGACAGATGTATTGCTGTAGGGACAGGTGTATTATTGCTGTAGGGACAGGTGTATTATTGCTGTAGGGACAGGTGTATTGCTGCAGTAGGGACAGGTATATTGCTGTAGGGACAGGTGTATTGCTGCAGTAGGGACAGGTATATTGCTGTAGGGACAGGTGTATTATTGCTGTAGGGACAGGTATATTGCTGTAGGGACACGTGTATTGCTGTAGGGACAGGTATATTGCTGTAGGGACAGGTGTATTATTGCTGTAGGGACAGGTGTATTATTGCTGTAGGGACAGGTGTATTATTGCTGTAGGGACAGGTATATTGCTGCAGGGACAGGTGTATTATTGCTGTAGGGACAGGTGTATTATTGCTGTAGGGACAGGTGTATTATTGCTGTAGGGACGGGTGTATTGTTGCTGTAGGGACAGGTGTATTAGTGCTGTAGGGACAGGTGTATTGCTGTAGGGACAGGTGTATTATTGCTGTAGGGACAGGTGTATTGCTGTAGGGACAGGTGTATTGCTGTGCTGACTGCACTGGTTGAGTGACTGAGTGATGCAGTTCTCTCTGGAGCAGTGAGAGCAGCTGCAGAGGCTGGGCTGAGTGCTGTGTGTGTGTGTGTGTGTGTCTGTGTGTCTCTGTATCCGTGTATGTGTGCGCTGACAGATCTTCCAGCACAGAGCTCCCTGAACCGGTCGAGTGTGTCTCACACACACAAAGACAGGGCAGACAATGGACTGCGTGCTCTGCAGTGATCACAGGTGTGTCACCTCACATACTGCAGTCCCTTTACAGACACACACAGAGTGGACACCCATCCCACATTTTCTACCTGTCCCACCTATAACATATGTGTAAATCTCTATTCTCCCCTCACTGCTGTCTCTGATCTCACACACCTGTCCCTAATCTCATACACCTGTCTCTGACTCACACACCTGTCCCTAATCTCACACACCTGTCTCTGATCTCATACACACACTTGTCTCTACTCTCTCAGTCTTATCTCTCACCTCACACACCTGTCCCTGATCTACCTGTCTCTAAGTATGCACACCAGTCTGTAATTCCACAGATGTCCACAATATCCCCACACAACTCTCTTTTTTCCTGCTCTCGTCTCTAATCCTGGTAAATTTTACTTCAATTAACCACTCCCATCTCTCCTGTCCCGCACCCCTCTCACAACCCACCCCCACCACCCTCCCATTCTCAAACTTTGACAAAAATGCCCCTGAGAATGTCTCATGTGGCACCAGATGTCAGAGGTGAAAATGTAAAAGCCTGAAACTGTGAGAGAGAGAGACTCATTACGGAGTCAGATGTCACCGGCAGACAATCCCGGGGCCTGAGGACACTGGCTCTGCCGCGCGGGCGTGGCGTTGGGAGGAAGAGAGCGCGTTCACGGCACCGGCGCAATGTGAGGAGACACACCGCAGCGTAGGTAACGAGGTGGGTCTGCAATGCATTACATGCGACGGAACGAGCTGATAATGCTCTGCAGTGCGCAGAGACGGACCGAGGGAGGGATGGAGGGATGGACCCCGAACTGGAGCAGGAGGGATGCAGTGATTGCATTTCACCCGAAGTCTAGACAGTGAAGGAGAAAGAGAAAGACCTGTTACCCAGCGGACAGTATCTCTCAGATAATTGCTTCATCTTGGCTTTCCCTAGGTGGAGAGTTTAATACAATACACTCACACACACTCACACACACACACACACACACACACACACTGAGGCAGAGGAGCTGCATTATTTCTGATGAGAATTCAGTCCTGTCAGGACTGAGCTGAAGGCAATTTCATATCTCTGTGTTTGCACATTAAAGTAACTGCTGGGCTATTAGTAGCAAGCTACGTGACCTTGATTCCACACACACGCACACACACACACACACTCTCACACACACACGCACACACACACACACACTCTCACACACACACGCACACACACACACACTCACACACACACGCACACACACACACTCTCACAAACACACACACAGCTGGATATACTGCAGGTACCTCAGCCAGGATAACCCCAGCTGGGCCTTGAACCTGCAGCCTGCTGGGTGCCAGGGCCTGCTGGGTGGGGGTCCATGGTCTCCGTTCACTTCATCCTGGGTTTGTTTGTTTTCTGTCTTTTTGAAGATGCGGAGAGAGAATGAGAGAGAAAGAGAGGGAGCGAGAGAGAGGTGCTCAGTTTCCATGGTAATAACTAACAGGCTGCAGTAGGCTGAAACAAACAAGATGAAGCTATATCTCTCTCCCTCTCTCTCTCCCTCTCTCCCTTTCTCAGGTCAGCTCAGGTCTCTGCTCCCTGCTCTACTGCGAAGTTCCACATTCTGTGTGCATGAGCATCTGTGACAGCATGCGTGTGGGTATGTGTGTATGTATGTGTGTGTGTGTGGGTGTGTGTGGCGAGGTGGGGGGTAGGGGTGTGTGTGTGTGTGTGTGTGTGTGTGTGTGTGTGGCGAGGTGGGGGGTAGGGGTGTGTGTGTGTGTATGTATGTGTGTGTGTGTGGGTGTGTGTGGCGAGGTGGGGGGTAGGGGTGTGTGTGTGTATGTATGTGTGTGTGTGTGGGTGTGTGTGGCGAGGTGGGGGGTAGGGGTGTGTGTGTGTGTGTGTGTGTATGTATATGTGTGCGTGTGGGTGTGGCGAGGTGGGGGGTAGGGGTGCGTGTGTGTGTGTGTGTGTGTGTGTGTGTGTGTGTGTGTATGTATGTATATGTGTGCGTGTGGGTGTGTGTGGCGAGGTGGGGGGTAGGGGTGCCTGTGTGTGTGTGTGTGTGTGTGTGTACAGTACTGACTGTAATAATCGCAGGTGTACCACAGTGTGGGAGCGCTGCTAACCTCTGTGTCTCAGACAGCAGAGCCTATATCAGGTGTCTGACTCCAGGCCTTACCTGCTTACTGTTACCTCTCCTATTCCTAACCTCTCACCAAAGAGCACATCCAAAATAACTCTCACACACACACTCACGCACAATCACACACGCACACTCACATACACACTCACACATGCACACTCACATACACACTCACACACACACACTCATGCATTACACATCCCACTCAGACTGCAGTACGGCTCATTTCCCACTAGAGGCCGCTTGCACATCATGAATCGACCAACGCTGACACATTTTACAGTTTTTTTCAATTGCTTAAGCACAATTTTGAAAACAGGGCCCTGTTTTTCAAAACACTTCACACAATTAGCACAACACTACAACCAAGTAGCACAACACCTCAGATCATTTGCAAAACAGAACACTTAATTCAAAACTATACAATTTCTTATAAAATCCCTATTTTCTTGTCATAACATAAACACATCCATCATATGGTCTGATTCTGTTTGAATCAGTTAAACATTCCTGTGCTCAACCTAAAACACTTTTAGCATTTACACAGAGAAAGTGTAAAAATAAATTCAACACTACATGACGCCAATTGTGCAGACCAATGAAAATATTTATTTCTTTTCATATACTCAAGTCAGTCAATACTGAACATTTCATCAAAACATTCATAACAAAACATTTTCCAGAACGTACCATTGTACTGTAAGCTTACAGTAGTACTGTAACAAATTACGTGTCCAGTTCAGTACTGAAAAAAAAAGAAAACCAAACATCATCTCTCCGCCTAGCTGGATCTGGCCACAGGGCCTTGTCAACATCACAGGCTATATTTTCATTTGCAAGGCAATGTGGGAAGAATCTTCTGGAGTGACGAATCCACTCTTGTATTGATGTTGCATCAATTTGATCACATGCTTCCTCCATAGCTTGAATGAGGGGCATCTGGACATAGGGCCGGAGATCATAAACCTTCCACCACCATGCTGAGAAGAACTCCTCGATGGGGTTTAGGAAGGGGCAGTATGGTGGAAGCTATTGAACTGTAAATT
>NC_050584.1:66927041-66929541 GCF_013368585.1 Megalops cyprinoides | reverse complement strand
TGCGCGTGTAGTCCCGGCCCAGCGCGAAGGTGGACACCAGCGGCGCGCTCCAGTCCACCGCGTAGTTCACCCCGTAGATCAGACACAGCACCGAGACGCAGTCCAGCTCCACCTGCCACAGCGTCATGAAGCCGATGACGCCGAACTCCACCGAGGCCACCGTCACCGTCAGCCACACGTTGACCAGCGAGTCCGCCACCAGGAAGGCGGAGAAAAAGAGCAGGAAGAGGGCGGAGATGCAGGAGTTCTTGATGGGCGCGCCCACGGAGGAGGCGTACCGGTCCATGTAGACGAAGGAGGGGTTGAAGATGATGAACTTGACGCGGGAGCTGAGCGACAGCTTGCGCAGGGTGTCCAGCAGGATGTACATCTCCTCCCGCTTGTTCTCCGTCGTCTTGGCGACCAGGAACATGCGCGAGGCCGCCACGTCCACCTCGCCGTCGGCGCGCTTGGCGAAGATGATGTCGTCGGAGAAGTGCAGGAACTGCGGCAGCTTGAGGAAGCCGGAGCGCAGCCGCTCGGTGAAGTTGCGCTTGGGCAGGCTGGTGCTCAGGTTGAGGCCGCGCAGGTAGCCCAGGTAGCTCTCGAACCAGGAGATGCGCTCGAAGCCCTTGGTGTACTCCAGCACGTCCTCTTGCACGCTGGCGTTCCAGTACTCGATGGACTCATAGATGTAGAAGCCGATCACTGGGCTGTAGTTGCTGAAGTACCGCTGCTGGGCCCGGGTGTAGACGATGGTGCTGGTCTCCGTGGCGACCACGTTGCTGAGGTCCGAGCCCTCGGTCACCTGCAGGTAGCCCATCAGGGCGAAGGAGATGTAGACTAGGTAGAAGAGGACCACGAAGGGCTTGACGTAGGTGTTGGTGATCCAGTCGCAGTAGTAGCGCTTCATGAAGGCCACCAGCAGGTGGTTCTCGTAGGCGTGCATGTCGCCGCCCTCGGCCGCCTCCTCGTTGTACTGCGTGTACATGAGGAAGCGGTACCAGGCCGGCTTCTGCTGCAGCAGCTCCGGCTTCGGCACCTTCTTGCAGAAGAGGCTGTGCTGGTAGTTGTTCTCCAGGTAGCCGGTGAAGACCAGGTTGGATCCGTAGAAGGACAGGATGTAGAGGTAGTTGAAGAGCACGGAGATGCAGGTGTTCCTGCAGAAGAGCCGGACGGCCTCGATGTTGGTGAAGGGGCTGGCACCGATGCCGAAGGTCACCAGGTACAGGGCGGTGCTGGCGGTGAAGGGCAGCATGCAGTCCGAGAACACAGCCGCCACCCGCTCCTTCACGTGCTGGTCCTCCCGTGTGCGTCGCCACGACGACAGCATCTCGAATGTGCCCAGCAGCCCGTGACCTGGGGAGAGGAATGCAAAAAGGGGTTCAGCATCTGACCTCAGATTCTAACATCACACCTGTGCTACATCACACACTCACCATCTCACCTGTGCTACATCACACACTCACCATCTCACCTGTGCTACATCACACACTCACCATCTCACCTGTGCGACCTCACACACTCACCATCTCACCTGTGTGATGTCACACACTCACCATCTCACCTGCGTGACGTCACACACTCACCATCTCACCTGCGTGACATCACACACTCACCATCTCACCTGCGTGACGTCACACACTCACCATCTCACCTGTGCTACATCACACACTCACCATCTCACCTGTGCTACATCACACACTCACCATCTCACCTGTGTGATGTCACACACTCACCATCTCACCTGTGTGATGTCACACACTCACCATCTCACCTGTGCTACATCACACACTAACCATCTCACCTGTGCTACATCACACACTCACCATCTCACCTGTGCGACGTCACACACTCACCATCTCACCTGTGCGACCTCACACACTCACCATCTCACCTGTGCTACATCACACACTCACCATCTCACCTGTGTGACATCACACACTCACCATCTCACCTGTGCTACATCACACACTCACCCCCGGCGAAGCGGTGTATGTAAAATAACACATGACCGCACTCTGGCCAATCACATGGCCCCACCATGCTTCATACGCTCAAACACTTTCTGAGAAAAAAAGAAGCTAAGCTGTGAAGAAATGGCTGTCCAGTGTATCAGTATAAACCTTTAGATATCTGAGAAACAACACCTGTGAAGAGTCCAGTGCAAGCACTGTCCTCAGACACTTATACCAACTGACATGGACAGCCATAGTCATACACAGCTGTTAATTTTAAAAAATATTTTTGTGCTTGTGTGACCTGTGTGTGTGTATGAGTATGTGTTTGTGTGATGTGTGTGTCTATGTGTGTATGTGTGTGTGTTTATGTGTGTATGTGTGTGTTTGTGTGTGTATGTCTATGTGTGCGTGTGTGTGTTTGTGTGTGTGTGTGTGTGTGTGTGTGTGTGTTTGTGTGAACTGTGTGTGTGTTTGTTCTGTGTGTCAGACTTTACTTCAGAGCTGTTGATTGATTTACCCTGAAGAGCAGGAAGATGAATCACTGTGACAGTGTATCTCAC
>NC_050584.1:66889541-66922041 GCF_013368585.1 Megalops cyprinoides | reverse complement strand
TGTGAGTGTGTGTGTATGTGTGTGTGTGTGTGTGTGTGTGTGTGTGTGTATCTATGTGTAGGTATGAGTGTGAGTTGCTCACATGTGTCTACCTCAGAGACAGAGCCATGCAGAGACTCTGACATCATGCATTTAGAGGAGATAAATGTGATCTCTCATGTTTCCCAGAACTTGTGCAGCATATTATTTCATTTAAAGAATGTCTCAGAGATGCAGAGGATGTTTGTCTTCTATCTATGCTTTCATACATATGGAGAAAGAATGAATAAATGAATAAATGACTTGGAAGAGAGACAGGAAATAGTAAGTAACTGAATGAGTGATGCTATTACTTAATTGATTTAAACTTAATTAAATAAAAATAAGTAAAGAAACTGGAGACTCTTATCAGCATGATGGAGGGGATGGCCAGGAAAGAGGATACATTGACTGGCTGAGTAACTGCATGAATGCGTGAGTGAGCGACTGAGTGAATGAGTGAGTGAGCGACTGAGTGAATGAGTGAGTGAGCGACTGAGTGAATGATTGAGTGAGCGAGTGAGTAAATGCGTGAGTGAGCAACTGAGTGAATGAGTGAGTGAGTGAGTGAGTGAGTGAGTTGGTGAGTGAGTGAGTGAATGAGTGAGCAACTGAGTGAATGAGTGAGTGAGTAAGTGAGTGAATGAGTGAGCAACTGAGTGAATGAGTGAGTGAGTGAATGAGTGAGTGAATGTATCACGGAGAGCTCAGACTCACCCAGCATGATGAAGGGGATGCCCAGGAAGGTGGAGTTGTATTTGCCGCCGGTGAGGTTGATGATGCCGGCGGAGGTGAGGGTGGCCAGGCTGACGCTGAGCAGGGCCAGCAGGCCCAGCCAGGGCTTAGTGCGCACGCAGTCCCGCATGGAGCAGCACAGCACGGCCAGCGACACGCACAGCATCAGGCTCACCAGCAGGGGGCGCTCCGACACCTTGCTGGTCCTCTGGAAGTCACGTTGCGGCGAGGAGGAGGTGAAGGGGTACAGGGTGACCTCGGGGTGCGCCTCCTGGAAGCGCTCGAGGGCGTGGCAGAACTGCAGCTCCCAGCGCGCCGCCATCATGTCGTTGAGCGGGTTGACGGCCTGCAGGTAGTAGCTGAGCTGCAGCGCCCGGGCCTGACGCACGCCCTCCCGCCCCGCCGGCAGCACTCCGCCCAGCTGGTGCCCGATGTACACCTCCCGCCCGTCCTGCAGCCGCGTGATTGGGTAGCGCACGGGTGGGGCGGAGTGGTTGGCGGCCCGCGCTGCCCGCAGCTCCTCCAGAACCCGCAGGATATCGTCCACAACGCAGCTCTTGTTGCTGTCCAGCAGGCACAGGTGAGCGAAGGTGTAGTTGAAGCCCAGCATGTGCACCTGGATCTTGGTGATGGCGCTGTGGAGCTGGGGGGGGAGACAAGAGTCAGGCCTCCGGCAGATAACCGATCACAAGTCGGGCCTCTGGCAGATATCCAATCATGAGTTAGGCCTCGGTCAGATGTCCAATCCTGAGTCAGGCCTCAGTCAGATAACCAATCAGTCATCAGCCCTCTGTCAGATAGCCATGAGGCCATGTGAAATGCTTCCCGGGGAAAAAACGCCGCTCGTATCTATTCAATGTTGATACCACCGCAACAGCACAATGCTGCTTCCATGTGGTAGATAGAAACACATGGCTACAAAGATAAAGAGTGAAAACATATGCTGTGTGTTTTTCAAAGCCAATAGGTAAGTTAACAACATATAGATACAAGTGATATTTTTCTGCCCTGGAAGCATTTCACTGAACTTTGGAGGTGTGCTCCCGCATCAGGTATGACTAAAGGGAAAAAAATACGGGAAGAAACCTAACACCACATACCGTGGATAGCTGTTATTGTGCTAAAAATAGCTATTCGATATATCACTACGGCTATATCACCCAGCCCTAGGCTCAATGCACTTCACACAACATTGTAGTGATAAAGGGTTTGAGCTGCATTACGCCATGTTACTGCTGGAGACTGGTGCTTGGTATTGCCATGAGACTTCTGTTTTCAGCGGTTAAACTTCATGAAACGTGCACAACGCAGCCAAATCAAAAACAGCTGCTGTTGGGGGATCCTAACTGTGAATCGAAAACATATAAATCTGATTCTAAAACAAATAAACCGAGGAAAAAGGCCAGAGGCCAGAACCATTCTAATAAAAGATCTTCCCTGTACACAGGATGGGATCCACATTACATCATTCACTGGCTCAGCGTGAGTGACAGCGCTTATGTTTGGATTTGACCTGTTGTTCATTACAGGTGTATATTCACTAAACTAACAGGTATGACAGCAATGTCCCACCTGGGAGTCCAAGCTGCAGCCATCGAGTTGCACAGTGCAAAGTCAGTCTGGCAAACGCAGCAGCACTCTCCTGCCACGGCCTCTGATTTACACACAGCGTTTTTATAACTGCAGAGTGAGTCCAAGAACAAACCAATTCTCCCGGATGGATACAGAAGTGGCCTCTCAGCCTAATGTCCTTCACTGCGGTGATTCATTACAAAAACACAGATTTGTACGCTGACCCTCTCAGTGTGTGTATGAGGGTATGTCTGTGTATGTGTGTGTATGCATGAATGTACATGTGTGTGAGTGTGTGTGTGTCTGTGTCTGTGTACGTGTGTGGTGTATGTGTGTGTGTGTGTGTGTGTGTGTGAGAGAGAGGAGAGGACTCGAAGTGTTCAGTAAAAGGAAAAGATGCAGTATTCAGTAAGAAGAGAGGACTCACAGTGTTCAGTAAGAGGAGGGGACTCACAGTGTTCAGTAAGAGGAGGGGACTCACAGTGTTCAGTAAGAAGAGAGGACTCACAGTGTTCAGTAAGAGGAGGGGACTCACAGTATTCAGTAAGAGGAGGGGACTCACAGTGTTCACTAAGAAGAGAGAACTCACAGTGTTCAGTAAGAAGAGGGGACTCACTGTGTTCAGTAAGAGGAGGGGACTCACAGTGTTCAGTAAGAAGAGAGGACTCACATTGTTCAGTAAGAAGAGGGGACTCACAGTGTTCAGTAAGAGGAGGGGACTCACGGTGTTCAGTAAGAGCAGGGAACTCACAGTGTTCAGTAAGAGCAGGGGACTCACAGTGTTCAGTAAGAGGAGGGGACTCACAGTGTTCAGTAAGAAGAGATAACTCACGGTGTTCAGTAAGAAGAAAGGACTCACAGTGTTCAGTAAGAAGAGAGGACTCGCAGTGTGTAGTAGCAGGAAAATGGATTGACTGGGGCATTGCTGGACCCCAGTCAGAGTGTCCTGCTCCAGTTAAGCTGGCCTCACGCATGCAGGCCCTATAGGCAGCTGTGACGCTCAGCACAGTCACACACAGCAGGCCAGTCCCTGCCACAGGCTGGCACCCACATCCAGCTCAGTACTGAGCCCGTTCAGCGCGCCAGTGAGCCGCACGCACGACCTCGAGGCGTATCCCACAACGGGCGGTTCTGCCGTGCTGGTCCCATGCAGCAATCCCATGATTCCATGCATGAGCCTCAGTAACCGTGATAGCGCTGAGCACGGTCGCTCGCATCCTTTACGGGACCTTTCCTCGGCGGCCAGCGCGGAAAACTCTGCTCTCTGACCCTGCACTCCGCCGCTCGCATTATGATCTCTCAGTTCACTGTTAGCGCAGCTCTCTTTCCTTGCGCACAGCAAACTCTGCTCTCGGCTCACATGACTGCTATCAGGCTAAGCTCTCTGCCCGAGCACCTCGCAACAGCAGTACTGCACCTGGGAATCAAACCAGCAACCTCTGGTTCATGAGCCCCCAGCATCACCTCTACACCACACCACTAATGCAAGAACAGCAGTATTACTAGTGTTATCCTGTGAGACCACATACCACCAGTGGCTGGGTCTTTATTTATTTTTTTTATTATTTCACAATGTGTATATTCTCTCTTTAAAAAATCTGAAATTCAGAATCAGAATCAGAATTTCTTTATCGTCATTGTAACATGTACAATGAAATTTGAGTGCAATCCTCAACAGTGCAAAAGATCAATAAAAAAGCTAGTAAAATAATCTATAAAAATAATTTAAAAGTAAGGCTATATAAAAAGTAAAAATGGGAGAACACAAGTAAAAACACCCAGAGATATCTACATTGAAAAAATTGCACAGATCAGAAAGATTGCACGGATCCCTTGTTGCAGAGTGAAGAACCCTGAGCATTAATTGCACAGATCCCTTATTGCACGGTGAACTTGAACATTATGTTTTGTGGCATTTAAAGCTTGTACAGCTGTGGGATGAAAACTGTTTTTGAGTCGGTTTGTCCTTGTTCTAATATTCAAACCCACAACCTTCTGGTTCCCAGTCTTGGCCCTTAATAAACCACAGTGCCACTTTGCTGTAGGACCCAAGGAAAGGGCAGAGATTTCCTTGAACACGGTGAGAAGTACATGCATGTATCAGGTCAGACCAGTCCTGCAGAGAGATCCAGCATGCACACGTATCACGTCATTACCCATGACATTTTAGTGAATTAATATGGAGAGTTTGACTTCCAATTCACTCTAGTAGATCAGATTTCAAAAATTAATTGACAGGGAGGGTAGGATTTTACTGTCTGAACTGAATATTTGACCAGTAAATTTGCTTATATGTTTCTCTGCCGAAATTTCTCTTGAGTTTACTGATGCTTTTTCACCCTCCTCAGTAGACAGTTAAAGTAGAGCTGGCTATTTTTACTCTCTACAGCATTTGTGTGAACCAGGCAGAGCTAACCTGCTTTTCACAGAGTTACTGAGTTTCAGTCAGGGGCATCTGCCAGGAAAACAAAAAAAAGTGTGGAATGGAATCAGAATGTGTTTCTGACAGTGATGTGTGAGTGTGTGTGTGTGTGTGTGTGTGTTTGAAATTTAGTGAGCATATGTGTGTGAGACAGACAGAGAGAGACAGTGTGTGCGTGAATGAGAATGTATGTGTGAGCATGTGTGTGTGTGTGAGAAAGAGAGAGTGCGTGTGCATATGTATGTAAGATCGTATATGTGTGTGTGTGTGACTTTTTAAGTGTGTGGGTGTAAGAATGTGAAAGTGTGTGCATGTGTGTGCGTGTGTGTGTGAGACTGTGTAAGTGTGTGGGTGCGCGAGTGTACATGTGTGTGTGTGTGGGTGCACGTGTGTGCGTGTGTGTGTGTGTGTGTGTGCGAGTGTGCATGTGTGTGTGTGTGTGCGTGTGTGCATGTGTGTGTGTGTGTGTGTGCGTGCGTGCGTGTGTGTGTGTGTGTGTGTGCATGTGTGTGACTGTGTAAGTGTGTGTGTGTGCGCGTGTGTGTGCGTGCGTGTGTGTGTGTATGCGTGCGTGTGTGTGTGTGTGCGTGTGTGTGACTGTGTAAGTGTGTGGGTGTGTGAATGTGTGTGTGTGCGTGTGTGTGTGTGTGTGCGTGTGTGTGCGTGTGTGTGTGTGTGTGTGTGTGAGAGAAAGACCTCTCTAAGGGACAGTGATATAGAGGCTTGGTCCTCAGAGGAATTCCTCTCCCAGACTGTTGTGCTGCTGGAGCTATCCCTGACAATTAACCCTCACTGAGTGAATTCTCTCACCCGACACAACCCCACTGGGGCCAGTTCGGCTCATTAACGAGGCTCCCTCCTTCCTGCCCCGCCATGTCGTGCCTGCATTTACTTTCAGGAGCCGTTATCCTGTCAGCCTCGCGCTGTGCTGTCCCCCACTGAACACGCTGTTCCTTGTGGTTACTGTTGTCGTGAGCACAGGCTGCGATAGCGCCTGCCGTGTTAGCGTAGCGCCCTGCCCTGCTCCGGCTGCCCCGTGTCCGGACAGCCTGCCCTGGCATCGCCATCTCCCCAGCCGAGACCAAAGGCTCCGAAGGTGACACCTGCCGTCTCTCTGCTTTGAAGAGGAGATCGATTGGCACAGACGAAATGGATTATGGGTAATGTCTCTGCAGCAGGCTGGTGTCCTGTCGCAGATACTCTATTCTTTGAACAGATATCCATCTGCGCTTAGCACTGAATATTCTGTCTCAACCATTGTAGAAGCTAATTATTTTTTCAGAGTTGTAGTCTGGTTATGAATATTAATATATAATATATAATATGTTTGGGTGTGGCCAATGACAGAACTCCCACAGAGCAAGGAGGGCACACAGATAGGTGATGACTATCTGGTAAATAAATGAAATATCTGTGGTCCTGTTCATCGGGAATAATTTGATGAAGCTGCTTCATATTAATTCATATGACTCATATAAAGTCCACATTCATAACAATGCTACAATCAGCCAGGGCCTCTCACACCTGCTGCGGTGTGCTCCTTTTCACATGACATCATCAGTGTATTTTAATTTAGGCTGACCTAGGGCCATCCTTACATCACCTTTAATCATTATATCATTTTATTTCTCCATTATCATATTTTTTGTCTGATACATTTATCATCATTCTATTTAGAAGACAACTTTTCATGTTTGATTCTAAGCAGATATAACATCTTAATATGTGGGCCATCTTTTTTTTGCTGTGCAACCCTTGTATTAAGCATGTTATATAAACAACACATTTGTGTAGGTGTAGCAAGGATTTATAAACATATCTTGTAAGGACTACTGGCCTGGTGTGTGCTTGGCTCTCCCCGCTAAACACTGTCCTTAAGGTTCCATTTCAAATGCTTACTGACGTTTTGCCGAAAACCCACACTTAATGCCAAGGTTTATATAGGCGCAATCCTAGATTGGCGTGGGTGTGTTAGAGAGAGGAAGAGACAGGGATTTTGCACTCTGCTGATGGCAATAAAAACTTCACTCCTTTGGCCTGTCCTTTCCCGGCATTCTTCATTTGGGGGAAATGAGCAGTGGTGCCAGATGTCGCTTAAGTGTCAACATTTACGTCAAAGCACGTAAAGCGGCGGTGGCGGGCCTGTAAGAGCCCGCTGACCACGATTCCGAGCAGAGCAGTCGAGCGGACTTCATCTAGGCCGCGTAAACACACGCAGCGGAAAATGCTGCTGCCAGCCTTGCTCCACGGTATCTATAAAGTTCAGACCTAATTCTTATTTTTGCGAATGCGTTGTTATAGGTAGGTCAGTTTGGCTCTGAACATGTCTCTGTCTGTACATCTCCAGACTACCACAGTAACCAAAACATTGCGCTCTAAAAGTTAAATGCTGGGAAATCAACGAAATGTGGAAAAAAAGGATAAGAATCCCTTAAGCTTCTACCACACACACACACACTTTTTTATTTTATCTCTTATAACCCTATTGCCGAAACTTAATCGCAGCATTTTCACGCCGACGTATCTGACCTGGTTGTTCATTCAGTGTCGTTGCTAAATCACCCGAAAGCCGTTAAAATTGATTGAAGAAAGAGTCGGTTATTAACGCTTCGGTTACTAATTGCATTGCGTTTACAATGAATCTACAGCACTGTTGTTTCACCGCGTTGTCCTCTGGTGTTGGTTCGCCCTTTATATTTGATTAATCACAAAATTCCCCGGACACTGAAAAAGCGACAAAATCAGAGCAGCGAAGTCCGGCGCCCCGCTGTCAGATGTGAGCTACTTGATATTCAGATGACCGCGTACTTTTTCCTGGTGTACAGGGCGCGCCCAGCGCTGGCACGGATCGTGTTTATCTGAGACAGGTGTCACCGCGGTGCGGTCTCCACGCGTCCCCAGCCGCCAAGCTCCCGTTTCCGCTCCACCCCGACAGCCGCACGGCCCCCCTGTGTCACCTCCCCGGCTCCTTACCTTCAGAACCAGATCGACGTGGTGCTGGTCCAGCACGCTCCCGCGGCCCGAGGTGATGATCACCCGGCCGTATCTCCCGGGGGTCTGAAGGTCCGAGTACAGCGTGTGTTTCGATCTGTTGACGGGAAACAGACTGTCGACCAAGTTGCCCTCTATTTTGGCCAAACTGTGCTTGGGAGCCAGCAGGTACTCCACGTTCTCCTCGATGCGGTACCGGCTGAAGCTGGCGCCCAGCAGGATGGACACGAGCACCGGGGCGGATGCGAAGAACACCGGGTGGTTGGCGACAAAGTGGCCGAGTTTGTAGAAAGACGTCCTCAGCCCTTCGTGCAAGACCTGCCGCAACATCCTAGAGTGAAACCACAGCGGAGGGGCGAGGAAGAAACTGCCGGGTCCGAGCCTCTCCCACCCCCGGGTCAACACCATTGGGGGTCTCGACCATAGGAAGTCACTTCACTCTGGAAAACAGCACACACACTGATCGGTGCGGCGAGCGGGATCCCTTTGACTCAAGTTTCCCCGGGTCAGGCGCCGCCACTGCCCGTAACTCCCCGCATGGTCCCCACTCTACATATTTACGTTAAGATGACATCCTCGGCAAAGGCCGATTCTTATTCCGATTAGAGGGAGCAGTTTGGTTTGGTTACAGAGGCACTGCCCCGGGCACCGTTCCCACCTGTTTTTATTCGATAACGCAAAAGAAAACAAAAGAAAGACGAGGGGGAGAATCGGACAGGTTGTCGGAGACAGCGGTGAGGGGTGTTGCGTAAAGCGCTTTGTCAGAGCAGGAAAAAACGTTGATTCAATTGAAAGCGGTTGGAAAATGTATACGGAAAAACACTGCAATGTGCCCTGATTTTAAATGCGTGCTCTCTCCACGGCAATAAAGGACGATTTGGGAGTATAGGGCCAGTGATACAGATTTTCACTTAGCCTACGACAACAGCCCGATTTTGGTCCTATAGATTATGCACCGCGGCAGTGCAACTGTATCCCTGCTGAAGTTTACAAGGATGAAATATTAGCAGTCACGTCGCTGCAGATTTCATATCTGAGAGAGGCTCGCACACATCCATAGACACGCCGCTAATCTGGCTCTAAGTAAATCCGTGCTCTTCCATCCCTGCATAAACACCAGACTCTCCGCTTGCTGCAAAAGGTTCGTTCATGCGTTTAAATAAATGTCTGTAATTACACCAGAAGGAGAACTAGTCCGATGCTTTTTTCAGACCTTGTCAGAACATCGCTGCTGCGTCTCAGTTTCCGCCTGCCTGTGATCCGCGATCGCTTGCATCAGACGAATTAATGCATAAATACAACTTTGTGTATTTCATTTGTTCTACGCGCTGTGCATCATCTCTTCATGTCAAGCAATTCTGAGTCCTGCGTCTCGCCTCGGCTGTGTGGATACCGACCCCGACTCGCTGGCAGCGGCGACAGACCGGTCCATACAGGTGCAGCCCTTCTTCCACTTGTGTGAATCTGGGTCTCTCGGCGCCGCGCGCTTGTGAAAGGTGATGACTGGGTGTGCGACGTTCGCCCGACGTCCCCCCTCCCTTCCCACTCAGCACCTCAGACACACCAAGCAATCGTTTGAAAGTGCCGGGAAATCCCTTTCGCTGGACTTGCAATGGTCGATGCCGCTTTAGCAGAAAGACAAAAGAGAGCCTTTGAAAGACTTCTTTGCATTTAAATATATCGCGGCGTAGAGTCTTTTACACGAAGATTAAACATTGAAATGGAGTGAGAATCAGTCGTTTGTATATTCCGTTCCGGAACTGCCGGCACCGCCGAAGCCCTCGTGCCTCGCCTCCGGAGACAGGCGCGGGTCTCGTGCGCTCTCTTCCTCCGCTGCCTCGCGTGTGCGCTCCATTACACACATCCTGATGGCAGAGATAGGAAGACGGGATAAGAGGTTTCCTGATTGGACGATTAGCGTTTGGCGGGCGAGTGGGGTGGGGTGGGGTTGGGGCGGGGGGGGGGGGGGGGGGGTGTTGCTGGGGGTACATCAAAAGCCTATTGCTGTCTCGCTGTTGTGTGTTTTGAGGGTGGGGGAAAAGACAGAGGCAACCCTTGACATCTGCTCTGTGTAATTGTCAACGGGGCCGTTGTCCCTAACAACAAGCACTTCGCATTAAAGTGTATGCAAGGCCTATCCACGGCTATCCATTAACCCGGGAGAAGGCGCCTCCGTCAAACCACCCACATCACGCATTAGGAATAATAAATTGCCAATGAGCTGGTGGTGGATGAATGGCCGCTGTTAAAGGAATAAGCGATTGAAGTGGCTTTGGCGCCGAAGATCATCCCCTGGCGGACTCGAATCAATCATCCAAAACACACACAGCGCAGGCGCTTTGTCTGCGCGCGGCTCCAGCTGGGGAGGCACGCGCCGCCGCGGTTGATCCCCGCAGCGCTTTGATAGATCCTCACGACTTCGCGCTAATTAACACGTTGCTAGGCTGTCTGCTGAGTGGTAGGGGGAGTGTGACAGAGGGGTTTGGTGACGAATTAACTCCAACAGGTGCAAATTACAATTAATTCTATATTTAGCTTCACTTATATTATCCCATTTATACCATTCTGGTGTTGTATGAATAGAGCACCAATGTATCATTTAGACATAGCTATGCAACGCGAGCGCTGCAGGCCCACGCGCTCGAATGACTTCAGAACCACGGCCAGCGCGCGGTGGTCGTTTTCTCGCGCTGCACGGCACGAGCGTGCAGCAGACAGCGACATAGCTCGTGGCACCGCGAGGCGAGGAAAAATGCGAGTTTGTGCTCCTCCAATATTTCTATCCATCATCATATCCATATTTCTTCATATTACTTCTGTCCGTCCGCTGCGGCAGGTGCGTTGAATCGCTGCTGTGCTTAGCCACAAGGTAACTGTGTTCAGAGTCGTCTCATCCGGTTTACTTTATCTCGCTGAGGTAACCTGAATGCATGGAAACGCAGAAGTTTTGTGCTTTCCTCATCGACCTAAGATCGTTACTATGCAGTACTTATGTTATTATGATATTATTTGATTTAGGTATTATATATTTCATTTTCATGTGATATTATGCGCTGAATGTTATCAGTCAACGATTTGGTTTACATTACGGGTAACATTACACTGGGTATAAAAATCACATAATACCAACCCCCCCCCCCCCCCCCCCGCCCCGCCATCCCACCCCTCCCCCACCCCCGCCACCCGTTACCACCACTCCTCACCAACGGGAGTAACATTGACCTTTGTGGTGGAGCGTAATACTGACAATACTGACGCACTGCGTTTTGTGCTAATAAACTAAATCAATGACCGAATCCCTGCGGATTTTAGGTGTTTTCGAGGTGTGTCAGAGCAAAAAAATTTCAAATATTGTTGCCAAAAGCTTCGGGAAATGAGGTAGCTGTAGAGAGCGTTTGCTGGCACTCCGGCGGTACTGACGCAACAGCGGCGCCGGTTCTGTTCACGCAGCCCTTCCGTTAAAATAGGATGAACGATATAAGAAGCAGAACTGAGCTTAAATCAGCCGCTCTGGACTGACGGTTAGCGGCTACGAATGGGCTATCCTCTGGGGCCTTCCTGCTTGCGTCTACTCCCGGCACTGCTTTTACGTATTCTTGTAATGTCTGTCAATCAAACAATCATATTAGCGCCAGATTAGATCAGTGCGTGTCGCTGACATCACCGCCAGCGCCAGTGCTCGATGGGCGAATGACGGCGCAGTGCTCCGTAAAACAGGAGCACAACGGGTATATTTTTTATTTCTGTCTCGCTCTTTTTGCTGCTGTTTCATTTTTCTGCACCAACTACAGAGCAGAGAGACCCAACACGGAGGCAAGTTGGGCTGCTTTGAGTTGCAGCCCCTTCGAGAGGATCCGTGGTTCTCTGTGCACGTGTACATGTTGTGTGTGTGTTTTTGTTTCTGTGCATATGTGTGTGTGTGTGTGTGTGTGTGTGCGTGTGTGTGTGTGTGTCGGGGGTGGTTGGATGAGAACAAACTCACTTTTCCAATTTTTTAACCTCAGAGGCACGGATATTAGACATAAGAGAGGAGAAAACACAGCTGAATGCAGTGAGACTCGCATGTGATGGTGCGTATCAGGAAACAAATGCATCTTCGATCAACCTCACAAAAAACAACCCAATAAACCTGACAAACCCGGGCCCGACGTCCTGATGAGTCACCCTTACGGCTGTGTGCTTCCTCTCCATCACGCTACAGTGGCGGGCGCCAGGAGAGAGGGCCTGTGATTGGCTGATCGGTCACGCCGCTCGGTGATGTGACAGGGCAGCTCTGTCCCCGCTGCAGCCGCAGGTAAAGACACGGACGCTGTACCTGCGGCGGGATCTCCGCCCCAAACGCTGTGCAGCGCGGTGAGGATGTGACGGCTGCAAAGAACAGAATGATAAATCATCGTTTAACACATAACTACTGCTGTCTTATGTTAATATTAAAAAAACCATAAAATCCACTTTTATAGTCTTAATTTAGTTTGCATGGCATAGTATGGTTTTGTTAATCTTTTATACCTACAACACTGTCCAGGACCAGAGGGCCGCTCTTCCAGGGGCCTGTCATCTCGTGACAGGTAGGCTCACCTGTGCGGCCGCACCGGGACCTCACTGCAGCTGCAGCACAGAGCACAGGAAATTACCCACGCATGGCTAATCACCACCGAGCAGGTGTGTGAGGCCGGCATCTCTCCCCGTTCCGTTTCTCTCTCTCTCCTTGTCTCTCTCTTTATCTCTCTCAGTCTCTCTCTCCTTCTATCCCTCTCTCCCTCTCTTTCTCCCCCTCTCTCTCTCCATCTCTATCTCTGTCTCTCTCTCTGTATCATACAGGCTGAGGCGTGTTCGGAGGCTCTGAACCTGCACAGAAAGCAGGATTACTTTGCTTTTTTGCGGCTCTTAGAGTCTCCTGAGCAGACAGGAGAGAGTGTGTAAATACAGGCAACTCAGGAATGAATGCGCTCTCAGTCAAAGCCTGAAGAGCTTACAGCGTCTGCAGGCCCACATGATTCTGCAGAGAGTCTGGGCTCATGAGTGTGTGTGCGTGTGTGAGTGTGTGTGTGCGTGTGTGCGCGTGTGAGTGTGTGTGTGAGTGTGAGTGTGTGTGTGTGAGAGAGTGTATGTGTGTGTGTGTGTGTGTGTGTGTGTGTGTGTGTGAGTGTGTATGTGTGAGAGAGTGTATGTGTGTGTGTGAGTGTGTGTGTATATGTGTGTGCATGTGTGCGTGCGTGTGTGAGTGTGTGCCCAGGTCTGTACCCACTAAACTGCCCCAGATGCAGCACTAAACTGCCCCACCCTGCAGGTCTGTACCCACTAAACTGCCCCACCCTGCAGGTCTGTACCCACTAAACTGCCCCACCCTGCAGGTCTGTACCCACTAAACTGCCCCACTCTGCAGGTCTGTACCCACTAAACTGCCCCACTCTGCTCTCTCTGCAGGTGGATAGCTGTGTGCTGTAGCCTAGCGCTGCTCCTGTGTACATTTTGAGGAGTGCTTTGATTGGTAGTGGTGTTGAGCCATTGCCACGGAAACCCTGGGCTAATGCCTGCCACAGCCAGGGGTTCGCTGTGTCCTCCCCAGAATCTGACATACTGCAGTTCCCATGGTGACGAGTTTCTGGCGCCGTGGCGACATCTCGGGTGAAAGTGTTGCTTTGGCAGAGGATTCACAGGCGGCAAGTGCGTGTGTGTGTGTGTGTGTGTGTGTGTGTGTGTGTGTATGTGTGTGTGTGCCTTACGACAGCACTCACTGTGGCAGCGTGTCCCACAATACCGCTGTCTCAGGAGGTATGACACTAATGACACAGTATCCATGCGGCTACATGCCTAATGCTACTGAATGCACTTTCTGTAAGTCTCTGTGGATGATGAATACATTTACATTTACATTTAGTCATTCAGCAGATGCTCTTATCCGGAGCCACTTACAGAAGGTGAGGCTGAGAGTGGAGACCACACCAAACCATCAGTGTCGCAACACATAAATAAATGTATAATCGAATACATCTACATGTAGCTAAAAGAGAATAAACACACAGACTTAATAAACTCAAATGTGTGCATCTAACACGTACAGATACACCTACACATATACACACATGTACATGCACACGCACATGCACACATACACACACGCACACACACGCACACACACACACACACACGCTCACACACACACACACACACACACACACACACACACACACACACACACACACAGACACACAGACACACACACACGCACACACACACACACACACAGACACACAGACACACAGACACGCACACACACACACACACACACACGCTCACACACACACACACACACACACACACACACACACACACACACACACACACATCACTAACGCCATTTTCAGCCACCAAGCTTTTATCACCATAAGGCTTCTGACTGCTGAGCTTTCTCCAGCTTCAAAGGCTTATACTGCCACCTGGCTTTTGCCTCTAACGCTTAAGCCTAATGCTGATACATGAATGAGTGTTACCACAGGCTTTTACTACAGTGCTGGGGGCGGGGGGGGGGGGGGCAGAGTTTGGGCAGTCTGGGTGTAATGTGAACTTGTGGGGGGGGCAGAGTTTGGGGAATCTGGGTGTAATCTGAACTGGGGGGGTCAGAGTTTGGGGAGTCTGGGTGTAATCTGAACAGGTTTTTGTTCTGCCTGCCTGCCGTGGGGAGCTCACGCCACCCCTGGGGGGGTCAGAGTAGAGAGGGGACCTGACAGAGAGGAGAGACCCCTCCAGGAAAGGGACAGCTAGGTGACCAACCAGAGGTAGAGGAGAGGAGAGGTCTTGCAGGAGTGGCGGGTTTTACGGTGAGGCTGCCGTTAAGAGGGTGCCTTTCTTCTTGCTCCTCGGTAGGTTAGAGTTTTGAGTCTTTTTTAAGCATTAAGGAAATGAGGAGAGGTGTCACACGACGGTAAATTTGGCAGAGTGTCGATCCGCGGCTCAGCTGCAGAGGTCTATGGAGCCTTCGGGGAAGCCGGTGAGGAGAGAACGTCTAGACAGCGCGAGGGCCTGGCCGAGAGTCACGCCACTGAGAAACAGACAGGCTCCACAGCTGTAACAGAGACGGTGTGTCGCTGTATTGTGTGTGGTGGACTGCTTCTCATTCTTACAGTGTTACACGCAACTGAGCAATCTGCTTCCGGCATTTCTGCTGCAGTCCCTTCAGGCTGACCTGAGGTCAGTGCGTTGCCCCAGGACGATCAGAACCGCAGGCGGTGGGTCTCACTCGCACTGAACCGGGTCCACAGAACCACATCGATCCTGTCCCCTCGGCCTGCTCCAGGAAGAGGCAAACCACTTTTCCTTTGAAGGTGTCAGATGCACACCCTGTCCACCCTGTTCATCGGCCCGCATCCTGAACGTCCCGCGGTTTGTGTGCGGTGATGTAGGCCCTGAACGTCCCGTGGTTTGTGTGCGGTGATGTAGGCCCCGAACGTCCCGTGGTTTGCGTGCGGTGATGTAGGCCCCGAACGTCCCGTGGTTTGCGTGCGGTGATGTAGGCCCCGAACGTCCCACGGTTTGTGTGCGGTGATGTAGGCCCTGAACGTCCCGTGGTTTGTGTGCGGTGATGTAGGCCCCGAACGTCCCGCGGTTTGCGTGCGGTGATGTAGGCCCCGAACGTCCCACGGTTTGTGTGCGGTGATGTAGGCCCTGAACGTCCCGCGGTTTGTGTGCGGTGATGTAGGCCCCGAACGTCCCGCGGTTTGTGTGCGGTGATGTAGGCCCCGAACGTCCCACGGTTTGTGTGCGGTGATGTAGGCCCTGAACGTCCCGCGGTTTGTGTGTGGTGATGTAGGCCCTGAACGTCCCGCGGTTTGTGTGTGGTGATGTAGGCCCCGAACGTCCCGCGGTTTGTGTGTGGTGATGTAGGCCCCGAACGTCCCGCGGTTTGTGTGCGATGATGTAGGTACTCCACTCTCTCCCGCTTTATGTCCTGAACGGGAAATTCACAGGCGAGCAAAGCCAGTAATACAGCAGTGAGTGGTGTAAGCAGGAGGCACAACTCCAGGCTGGGCTGGATCTGAACTGCTTGGGGGGGGGCACTGGGGGGGTGGGGGGCGGGGGGTAGAGAATGTGTTGAGAGAAGGTGGTACTCAATGTCCTATAAAAATATTTCTGTCATAATGATCCTGGCAGGGGGATGTGCCTGAGCCCGTGGGGTCAGGGAGAGGTCAGGGGTCATTACCCCCGCTGGGAAATTCCTCCGGTTCAGTGATAATGATGAGCAGGTGGCTCAGTGGTGCCAAGTCGGTAACCCTCAGCGAGTCTCAGGTGTAGACGCTCCCCTCCCCCATCCTGGCCTCAGGTTCTAGGACACATCACAGCCCTGAAATGGAGGCTAATGGGGACAGGCCTGAGGCCAGGTTCGACCGCAGGTGGAGTCCAGGGGAAGGCTAAATACAGGAGCACAAAAACCACTGACACAATTCAGCTCTGCCGATGGACAGAACCCAGAAACCTTAGTTTTACCGAAGACACGGTTCTTTGGCCACTGCAAGCGTGTGGAGAATCTGCAGGTCCTGCAGGTGTGGGGTGTGTGTGTGTGTGTGTGGGGGTTAGGGTGAAGGGGGAGGATCCTCCTTGGACACGCCCTGCTCTGAGCCACAGGGAGGCCTGGCCCTCCCCCCTGCGTCTCAGGGACAGGACCTGTCTCTGATGTATGAAGCTGTGCTTCTGTTCTCAGGAAGACTTGAATTCATTCCCTCTTGAAGCCTCTCTCCTGCGTGGATCCTTTCTTTCTTTCTCTCTCCCTCTGTGCTTTTGGGTTTTGTTGTGTTTTTTATTCCTTTTATTTCTCTCTCAGTCTTATTGCTGCTGTTTCATTTTTTCTCTCTACTACAAAGCAGAGAGACCCAACAAGCAGGCAAGATGGGCTGCTTTGATTAGCAACCCCTCAGAGAGAGTCTATGTGTGTGTGTGAGTGTGTGTGTGTGTGTGTGTGTGTCTATGTGTGTGTGTGAGTGTGTGTATGTGTGAGTCTATGTGTGTGTGTTTGTGTGTGTAAGTGTGTGCGTATGTGAGTGTGTGTATGAGTCAATGTGTGTGTGTGTGTGTGCGTGTGTGTGTGTGTGTGTGTGTGTGTGTGTGTGTGTGTGTGAGTCTGTGTGTGTGTGTGTGTGTGTGTGTGAGTCTGTGTGTGTGTGTGTGTGTGTGTGTGTGTGTGTGTGAGTGTGTGTGTGTGTGTGTTTGTGTATGTGTAGAGTTGTTTCCATTCATCAGGAGCTGTTGATTTGCACTGAGGATCACACTGCACCCCCTCATTGTTATTCTGAGGGAGGCGTTTATGGCGGCAGCAAATCCCATTAATTACCCTGTGCCTGAGATTCACTATGCATCTGACAGGCCTGCATCTGCTGTACGATGTCTATATAAGAGAGAGAGAGAGAGTGAGAGAGAGAGAGAGAGTGAGAGCGAGAGAGAGAGAGAGAGAGAGAGAGAGAGAGAGAGAGAGAGGGAGAGAGAGAGAGGGAGAGAGAGAGAGAGAGAGGGAGAGAGGGAGAGAGAGAGAGAGAGAGAGGGAGAGAGAGAGAGGGGGAGAGAGAGGGAGAGAGAGAGAGAGAGCACCAGAGAGAGAGAGAGAGAGAGAGGGGGGAAGAGAGAGGGAGAGAGAGAGAGAGAGAGAGAGAGAGGGAGAGAGGGAGAGAGAGAGAGAGAGAGAGAGAGAGAGAGAGAGAGAGAGGGGGCATAGACACGTCATACTCACAATGCTTCTGCACTGGAGATCCCATTCCCTCTGTGTGTCACGGAGTGTGGATTACCCAGAAGGCCGTGTGCATCTCTCCCTGTGTGCTGCTGTCTGTGGGCGGGGTGGGGGCAGCTCAGTGTGTTAGAGGCATGTGTATGATTCGGGCCTCAAACCCTCACCTTCTCTCAGGGCAGGTCTTTTACAGCTGCAGGTGTTTTTACTTCGGTTCAAGACATTAATAAAACTGGGCTGTGTTTCACATGCGTAATGAAGCAGGTGTCACTGAACGCTTCCCAGCGGGATGTACCGCTAAATTACTGTAAATGCAGGAGCAGAAAAACAGGGTCAAAAACTCAGCTACAAGCGGAAAACAACTCCCCTAAACTGACAGAAATAATAACCCATAGTCAAGCCGGGCTAATCTGTGCACAGAGATACAACAGTGTACTATTAAACAGCATGGTGTTGTAGCTGAGCTATAATATATGTGTGCTAAGCCTGTTATCACCAGAGAAGTTTTTACTAAGGTTTGGGCAGATAATAGAGCGGTTATTACTAGGGAATAGCAGGTTATTACTGTGTTACTGTACTGTACCCTGCAGCCTTTAGCTTCCCCTTTCCTCTGTCTGGCTGCTTAGCTCGCGTGCATAGCATTATGGGTAATCTTTGTTCTGTGCACAGCCAGAAACCAAACACTCAACACATCACACCCAACACGCAACATGTCATACAAAAACCTTAACACGCCATAACCAGCATGCGACATGCATGGAGAACCTCAGCCAGTAACAGTGTGTCTGTACAGTGCTGAATGCTTCAGACATACTGCATCTCACATATCTGTATTCTGTCAGAGTACTATATCCTTATTCTGTTAGTTCTGTCAGTTACTCACTTGCGGATACTGACAGTGCATCTCTTTCACAAAATAAATCATTCATTAAGGTATCACACAATATATCCATTTCATCTCTGATCTGTTCTTGAAAATTCAGTTCAGTTATGCTGGCAAACAGGAATACAATTTTCAGTTGGGTACATGCATGAAGAACGCATTTAAACCTTGTTTTGGAGTTTAATGTAACCCCTGTGAGTTCTGTACTGCGTGCTGTTCGATGCAGTACATTACTGTAAAGTGTAAAGAAGTACAGAGTGATAGCTACACAGCCGTTCTCATACACTGGAATGGCAGAGGCCACAGTAACACTGTCCGAGCCTGATCACATCATCCATAGCTGTCATGCTGTTGTGCAAATTTAATTAGAAGTGTGTTGGTGTCTGCCTCTCCCTCTTCCTCTTCCCTTCTCCTGACAGATGCCTGAAAAGATAAGTAAACCTGTAAATATAAATCTGACATTTTCAGAAATAGGTTTTCAGTGTTAAGAGAGGAAAACTGTGCCTGCTGTAGAGGTGTGTAAAGCATTTTGGAAAAGCGTGAACCAGAACTGCAAAATGTGTGTGGGATTTTGCAGAAGCAGACAGGCTGTTGATACCCAAGCTTCAGCTTGTGGTAATTGAGTCCGTGGTACCAGCTCCTGTCTGTAAACAGTCTGGAGAAACAGCAGAGAGTGTTGCCGAGCGTCTTCTTCCCTGAGCAGAAGTGTCGTCTGTCTCAGTGGCCCGAGGCAAGCGCTGTGGATACACACATCACACCACATCAATCATATTCTACTGTCCTTCTACTGCTCTCCATCCACTGTGTGTGTGTGTGTGAGTGTGAAGGAGAGAGAGGGAGGGAGGGAGGCAGGCAGAGAGACAGACAGACAGACAGACAGAGAGAGTGTGTATGTGTGTATATTTCACAATTGTAACCCAATACTGTTATGTTGTGAAGTTGAACCAATCCAATAAAGCCCAATTTGAATTCAAATTTGTAATTAGTTACAGTAAAAGAGTGTGTGTGTGTTTGTATGTGCGTGTGTGTGTGTGTGCATGTGTGTGTGTGTGTGTGTCCGTGCGTGTGTGTGTGTGTGTGTGTGTGCATGTGTGTGTGTGTGTGTGTGTGTCCGTGCGTGCGTGTGTGTGTGTGTGTGTCCGTGCGTGTGTGTGTGTGCGTGTGTGTGTCCGTGCGTGCATGTGTGTGTGTGTGTGCGTGTGCGTGTGTGTGTGTGTGTGTGTGTGTGCATGTGTGTGTGTGTGTGTGTGTGTCCGTGCGTGCGTGTGTGTGTGTGTGTGTGTGTGTGTGCGTGTGCGTGTGTGTGTGCGTGCGTGTGTTTGTGTGTGCAGGGGGATGGGTGGGGGGAGACATAGAGACTGACAGGAGGAAGAGAGAAATTTGTGAACAGCTGAACAGCTTTGTTATGTTTATTGCAGATATGATTTCTTTGTCAGCACAGATATTTCTTTATGATGCAAATGACAGCCCTGGAACTGAACTCAAAGCGTCTCATTCGTGCCCAAAACACTCACTTTTATCTCTGTCTTCCATTCTTCAGTTTCTTTTAGTCTTTCAGTATTGTTTCTTTTTTTCCAAATGATTTCCTATTATCACAAACCATGGGTGTTACTTATTACTGTATTACTGTGTGTTGTGGTGTTATTTGTCCATTGGTTGGTAACATGACTGTATGTTCATCAGGACAGTAAAGCGAACTGAACGGAATCCAACAGTCAAGAGTCAGAGGGAATGTCCTGGTGCTTAATGGTAATTTTCCTTTTTTAATGAAAGTTAGAGTCAGAGAGGCAGGGTGGCAGAGACAGAGGGGGAAAGAGAGGGAGGGAGGCAGGGTCCTTGCATATTCCTGCTTCATATGCTCCAGTGACACTGGATAACTCCTGTTTATACTAATAAACCTGTCTGAATTACTGAGTCCTGAAGGGAGTGAAGACTGAGGGGGGAGGAAAGAGAGAAGGAGGGGGGGGGGGGGGTTAGGGGGAGACACAGCATTTGGAAAGCAGGTCTCCTACATTACACCCTGACAGGAAAACATTCATTCAGCCTCTCTCTCTCTCTCTCTCTCTCTCTCTCTCTCTCTCTCTCTCTCTCTCTCTCTCTCTCTCTCTCTCTCCCCCTCTCTCTGTCTCTCTCTCTCTCTCTCTCTCTGTCTCTCTGTCTCTCTCTCTCTCTCTCTCTCTCTCTGTCAGTCTCTCTCTCCTTCATCAGTTTGGGACTTTCCTCTCTATCTCCAGAGTGAATTGACCCTCAGAGCAGAGCAAACAGCAGTGTCCTAGCTGCAGTGTATGTTAGTGTGCATATGAGTACGCACTCCCATCAGAGGGGTCCCGGAGGGCCACGGGAACACAGCACACCGAATGGAGGTGGTGTCAGGTGGTGAGCCGTACCACGCTGGCCCTGTGGGCCGGAGCTGCTGTTCCGCCCTGCAGTGTGGGGTTAGGAGCGGCCGGCGTGCGGGGGGAGAGCAAGGGAACTGAGCCGTCAGCATACAGCTGAGCGCACCGCAGAGCCACAGAGCAAAGGAGTCTGGGAAAAGGGACCTGGAGACACCTCCCGCTCCACTTCCTAATTAAACACCCAGCGATGCTAACAGAGAGAGACGGCGTGTGGAGGAGGAACAGGCGAGGGGGCAGCTAGAGGCTCCTGCTCACACCTCGTGGTGTGCAGACGTGTGTGGCCGATGGCACTGTCTCTGCCACAAGGTGCAGGCCTCACACAGGTAAATTCCCTCTGGTTCGAGATCCAGCCCACACTGGAGTAAATCTCCAATAACAGAATGAGAGGTGTGACTCTGCCACAATGAATGTAAACCTGTGCTGAGCTGGTGGTCGAACAGTATGTGAGTATTTTAGCAGGCTCCTTTTGCTGCGTATTCATGTATATGAAGTGCATGCATCGCAGGAGGTGTTGAATGTTGAGGGCTCCCCCTCTCTCCTAAGCGTGCATGGCAATCAGCAGAATGCGGAGGATATCTGCCAAGCCTTTTCCTGCTGCTTTATGAGTGCGTTTATTTCCAACAAAAGACAAAGAGAAAAGAAAGAAGAATTCTTTTGTTCTGGGGGGGGGGGGTCAGGAAATCACTGATAACGAAGCGTACGTAATTAAGCACAATTGCCCTAATTAGCATGATAACTGCCAATACAGAGACAGATATTCGTTATTCATGAAAGAGTATGGAACTAATTAATCTCATTCCGCGGAGAGACCAGTTTTTGCTCTGTGATTTAACGTGTCTCTCTGACAGCATGGGGGGGGGGATGGAGGCTGGTCATGTGATCAGACAGGTCATGTGACACCCCCCAACAACGGACCAGATGCTCAGCTCCCTGCGATTCACATTCAAAGGCCCTGCCATTACTGAAGCTGTAAGCGCTCTGGCTCGGTAAGAACTTTCTTGAAGGGGTGTGGTCTGAATCAGGGCTTCCACAGTCAGCACTGGAAGCTGTGGAGAGAAACCTCCCAGTCAGAGGGAGGAGCCAGAGCTGATGGTGTGGCTCTTACAGAGTGTCTGTGGCAGGTTTCTCCTGCAGAAATGCACCAGCTGCAGGGTCAGAAGTCGTTCCTGTCCTTTTTGAAGTGCATGGTGAGTCCTCATATGCAGCATTGTCATTTTGTGGAAACCTCTTATTGGATGCTGTATTTCCCTGTGAGGTCGGCTCAGAGTTGGGTGTTTGTTTGGTTAGAGTTACTTAACTGAAGGCGTCCCGTGGAGACGGGGGGCGGCGAGCGTGTGAGTGATCGGGGAGCGTGCTGCGCTGGGGGGAACCGGCACAGTGGGGGTGACTCTGGCGCAGGTGCGAGAGCGGCCAATCCCCTCGGGCCCCTCCTCACACCCTGCGGCCAATGAGACGCCAGCGTGGGAGCAGCAATGGCTGCCCGTGTGTGCACAGCCTCACGGAGGAAAACGCTATCTTTCCGAATCTTATCTCAGGACCTTCTCCTTATTTTGGAGATAAAATTAACAGCTCATGTTAGAAATGTTGTACCATACATTTCTCTAATTTTATTAATCACTGGCTAATCATTCAGCTTACGGCCTCTGAATTCAGCTGTTCAATGTGTGGCCCAGTTAAGCTTTGCTAGGACGGAGCCCCTGTGCGTGTGGACTGTTTCTGCATGTCTTCGTTGTGATGAGGGGACATCGCTGTGTGCCTCGTATTTTTTAGCACGTATTGGAGTCATTGTGTTACCTTGCTGGCCCTCTCCCTCCTGTTGCTACGATACGGCGAGCAGCAGAAAGCGGCTGTCTCATTGATTCCCAGGGTGCACTGGGGCTGCAGAGTCATCCCCATATTGGAAGCACTGTGTGTGTGTGTGTCTGTGTGTGTGTGGGGGGGGGGGGACAGAGACCACAGCATTATCTCATAGTGATGGTGAAGTGTGTGTGTGTGTGTGTGAGTGTGTGTATGTGTGTGGGGTTGGGGGGGGGTGTGAGAGTGTGTGTGTGCGTGTGTGTGTGTGTGTGTGTGTGTGTGTGTGTGTGTGTGTGTGTGAGTGTGTGTATTTGTGTGGGGTTGGGGGGGGGTGTGAGAGTGTGTGTGTGTGTGGGGGGGGGGGGGGGGGGGGGGTGAGAGTGAGTGTGTGTGTGTGTGTGTGTGTGTGTGTGTGTGTGGGGGGGGGGGTGTGAGAGTGAGTGTGTGTGTGTGTGAGTGTGTGTGTGTGCGTGTGTGTGTGTGTGTGTGTGTGTGTGTGTGTTACATCCTCACTGCTTCCTCTCCACACGTCATGCAGCTCCTGGTTCAGGCCCTGGTCCTTTCACGCCTGGACTGCTGTAACTCCCTCCTTGCACAATTCACAACTAACTCTAATACAGCTGCACAACTCACCTACAACTCACCCTAACGCAGCTGCACAACTCACCTACAACTCACCCTAATGCAGCTGCACAACTCACCTACAACTAACCCTAGTACAGCTGCACAACTCACCTTCAACTAACCCTAATGCAGCTGCACAACTCACCTTCAACTAACTCTAATGCAGCTGCACAACTCACCTTCAACTCACCCTAATGCAGCTGCACAACTCACCTACAACTAACCCTAATGCAGCTGCACAACTCACCTACAACTCACCCTAATGCAGCTGCACAACTTGTCTACAATCTCCCTAAACATAATTAAGTTACTCTCCTCCTCTCCTTACTTCACTGGCTTCCTGTTATCACTCGCATCAGGTTGAAAACCTTGGTGCTGCATACAGGGTGTTTTGCGATGTGTTTTACATTCTGTGTTATAGTGACTGTGATGTGTGGTAGTACACTTGACTTCCCTTGCCTAGTCAGGTTACATAAGTTAACTTGTGGTTGGGCTTGAATAGTGTTATGCTCACACTCACTGGTCTGGGAGTGTTGTTAGCCCGGTTTGACACTGTTGCTCATTTAAATTGAATGGATACACTTATGTTCTATTGTGCTGGAAGTCGCTCTAGATAAGAGCATCTGCTAAATGAACATAACGTAACGTAATGTAATGTAATGTGATGTGATGTGATGTGATGTAATGTGATGTGATGTAATGTAATGTGATGTAATGTGATGTGATGTAATGTAATGTAATGTAATGTAATGTAATGTAATGTAATGTGATGTGATGTGATGTGATGTGATGTAATGTAATGTAATGTAATGTAATGTAATGTAATGTAATGTAATGTAATGTGATGTGATGTAATGTGATGTGATGTGATGTGATGTGATGTAATGTAATGTAATGTGATGTAATGTAATGTAATGTAATGTAATGTAATGTGATGTAATGTGATGTGATGTAATGTGATGTGATGTGATGTAATGTAATGTTATGTAATGTAATGCGATGTGATGTAATGTAATGTGATGTGATGTGATGTGATGTAATGTGATGTAATGTGATGTGATGTGATGTAACATCTTCTTCCACTTCCTGTTTCCCCCCATCACACACCATCCTCATTCACAACATGAAAAACAAGCAAAGGCAGATTGCAGTCAGTGTTCCGTTCAGCGTCTCGGACTCGTCAGCCACCTCTGCTTCCTGTTGTCTCTCCCTGCATGCTGACCTCACTTCCTGTTCGCTCTCCCCGCTGCTGTCAGGAGCAGTGAAAGGACAGCACCAGCACAGCTGGGATCTCACAGAGCCATTACAGCACAGAAGCAGGTACATGTGGGAGAGGAAACCTCAGCAGGACAGAACAGACAGGAACCAGCATTTGAGCTTTCACGGCAGGCTGTTGGTTCTTTTTCTGTGGTGTTCAGTGTTCAGTGTTCGATGCCTCCGACCCCTCCCACACCCTGCTCGCCCACAGGTCACATCATTATTACTACACTTTGTCATAGTGGAGATGGGTGGGGCGCTGTCTCTGGGGGACAGATACGCGGACAGACAGACAGACACACATACTACAATCAGAAAGAGAGACAGTGACAGACAGGCAGAAAGACACAATGAGTGACAGAGAGAGACAGACAGACAGAGGCTTCCCGACGCCTCTCCTACTCTGTCCCTGAGTGTCCTGAGGGTCTGCAGGTGCTGCTCCTCTCTCTTCCTCGCTCCCGTGACCGCAGTCTCCCTCCTCTCTCTCCTCTTCCTCCTCTCCCTCCTCTTTCTCACACCCGTGACCACAGTCTTCCTCCTCTCCCTCCTCTTCCTCACACCCGTGACTGCAGTCTTCCTCCTCTCCCTCCTCTTTCTCACACCCGTGACCACAGTCTTCCTCCTCTCCCTCCTCTTCCTCACACCCGTGACCGCAGTCTTCCTCCTCTCCCTCCTCTTCCTTGCTCCCGTGACCGCAGTCTCCCTCCTCTCTCTCCTCTTCCTCCTCTCCCTCCTCTTTCTCACACCCGTGACCGCAGTCTTCCTCCTCTCTCTCCTCTTCCTCGCACCCGTGACCACAGTCTTCGTCCTCTCCCTCCTCTTTCTCACACCCGTAACCGCAGTCTTCCTCCTCTCCCTCCTCTTCCTCACACCCGTGACTGCAGTCTTCCTCCTCTCCCTCCTCTTCCTCACACATGTGACCACAGTCTTCCTCCTCTCTCTCCTCTTCCTCCTCTCTCTCCTCTTCATTGTACCCATGACCGCAGTTTTTCTCCTCTCTCCTCTTCCTCTCACCCGTGACCGCAGTCTTCGTCCTCTCTCTCCTCTTCCTCCTCTCTCTCCTCTTCCTCTCACCCGTGACTGCAGTCTTCCTCCTATCTCTCTTCTTCCTTCTCTCTCTCCTCTTCCTCGCACCCGTGACCGCAGTCTTCCTCCTGTCTCTCCTCTTCCTCCTCTCTCCTCCGTCAGCTCAGGACGAGGGCCGTGTTTCTGCAGCTGCATGTGGAAGCTCGGAGCTGCGTGGGTGTGCTGTCTGTGGGCGGGGGCCAGCAGGACTGCAGGCAGAAAATAGGCACATCGGACAGCTCAGAACCGACCACGCTAGAGGTGCCCCAAACACCCAGCCGAACCTCAGGGGTGCCCTGCAGACAGGGGGGCGCAAAACGGCAGCCTTTTCCTCTCCTCACGCTTCTACTTCATGGACCATTTCTGAATGCTGAGCTGGCGTCGGCGTGGTTCTCTCTGTGCGAGGAACGGTGGAGTTTGTGCAGTGGGGTGAGAGGAGTCTGTGTCGCTGTACTGGGATCAGCGGTGTCTCCTTCCTGTGCTGTTGTGGGTGTGGGGGCAGGCGCTGCAGCGGTGTGTGCTGACAAGATTGGATGCTCTGATGTTTTTGAGAGGAGGCAGAGTCCATATCTGACCCAGTCTGTAACCCTGGCAACACTGTGCATTACTCTCCCTCTGTCTCCACACACATGCGCACACACACACAGACACACACACACACACACACAGGCACATACACACTATACACACACACACACATGCACACACACACACACGCACACACACACAGACACACACACACACAGGCACATACACACTATACACACACACACATGCACACACACACACGCACACACACTCACACATACACACACACACACACACACACACACACACACACACACACATACACACACACACACACACACACACACACACACACACACACACACACACACACACACACACACACGTTCTCTCTCCCTTGCTCTTTCTCACATACAGGCACACATTCACTCCATCTCCTCTCTCCCACTCAAACAAACATACATTCTCTCTCTGTCTCACTATCTCATTCTCTCTGTCTGTCAGGGACGAAAATCTATTTATGAACACACCTGAATGCAGAAAGAATAACCCTGTGTTACAGTGACTCAGCAGGATAACCCTGTGTTACAGTGACTCAGCAGGATAACCCTGTGTTACAGTGACTCGGCAGGATAACCCTGTGTTACAGTGACTCAGCAGGATAACCCTGTGTTACAGTAACTCAGCAGGATAACCCTGTGTTACAGTGACTCAGCAGGATAACCCTGTGTTACAGTGACTCAGCAGGATAACCCTGTGTTACAGTGACTCAGCAGGGTAACCCCGTGTTACGGTGACTCAGCAGGATAACCCTGTGTTACAGTGACTCAGCAGGGTAACCCCGTGTTACAGTAACTCAGCAGGATAACCCTGTGTTACAGTGACTCAGCAGGATAACCCTGTGTTACAGTGACTCAGCAGGATAACCCTGTGTTACAGTGACTCAGCAGGGTAACCCCGTGTTACGGTGACTCAGCAGGATAACCCTGTGTTACAGTGACTCAGCAGGGTAACCCTGTGTTACAGTAACTCAGCAGGATAGCCCCGTGTTACAGTAACTCAGCAGGATAACCCTGTGTTACAGTAACTCAGCAGGATAACCCTGTGTTACAGGTTTCGGGCTGTAACTCAGCAGTGTGGGGCGGTGGTAAGGAGCAGGGCTTACAGCCCAAAAGTTACAGGTTTGATTCCCAGATGAAGTGTTGCCTTACATCTGGGAAATGTGCAGGAGAGGTGGAGGAGGAGAGGATGGAGGGATGGAGAGGGAAAGCAGGAGAGGTGGAGGGATGGAGAGGGAAAGCAGGAGAGGTGGAAGAGGAGAGGATGGCGGGATGGAGAGGGAAAGCAGGAGAGGTGGAGGAGGAGAGGATGGAGGGATGGAGAGGGAAAGCAGGAGAGGTGGAGGAGAGGATGGAGAGGGAAAGCAGGAGAGGTGGAGGAGAGGGCCATGCAGCAGAGAGCCGAATCACGGCTCAGCACCTGTCAGATGTGATTGGGCCAATCCACTCTGAAGATAAGAGCGTTTTCCGGTGCGTTGCCACCGAGGCGCTGGCTGAAATTCAGTTTCAGGTGAGCAGCCTTCATCATCAATCACCCTGTATTCCTCCACTACTGCACGGTGGAGAGGCACTGTGTGTGTGTGTGTGTGTGTGTGTGTGTGTGTGTGTGTGTGTGTGTGTGTGTGTGTGTGTGTGTGTGTGTGTGAGTGTGTGTGTGTGTGTGTGTGTGTGTGTGTGCATGTGTGTGCGTGTGTGTGTGTGTGTGTGTGTGTGTGTGTGTGTGTGTGTGTGTGTGTGTGTGTGAGTATGTGTGTGAGTGTGTGTGTGTGCGTGCGTGTGTGTGTGTAGAAGAGCTGTTTATCACACATGCATCTTTGCTTGCATTGTTGGTGATTGCTGCAGGTGCCACTGCACCTCTGTGACTTCCAAAGAAGTTCTCCATCCTCTCCCCCCCTCCCCCCCTCCCCACCTCCTCCTTGAGTTTGAGTTTGAGTTTGAGTTTGGCTTATTGAGCAGGGCCGGGGGATGGCCCTGAGTGTGTCAGAGCCTGCGGTATCCTTCTGGATTTACTGGCTATTAAACGCACTTCATCACTGCTAAAGACTCCACTCTCACATCAAACCCGGAGCCCTGGAGCCTGAACGCTCCCTGCAGCTGGTTTTTATTACTCTAATGATGATGAATACAGAACTCACAGAAACGCTTATCAATTTACGGCCGCCTGTCTGGTTACCGTGGTGCCCGTCAGTCGGATGTAAATATCAGCGGAGTCTGGGCCCGCCCTGAGGGGGGAAACGGGAGGGACGCTACGCCGTCCGCCGCGAGCGCAGGGGTGTCCTCGGGAACGCCGCTACGGGGGTGTCTGTGAGGCCCTGAGGACAGCACTGTGTGGACACATCAGGGACTCAGAGCCAGGGATCGCATCACAGCCTCGGTCACCTGAGGGGGAGGGGCTCGATCACGATGCCGCGTGTGACGGAGGGCGGTTTTCGGCGCGGTAGGGACTGCGACCCTCTAAGGCACGCTGAGAGACACGTTTCAATCACCAGGCTGAAGGCCTACGCCCCTGAAAGGAGGAAAGAATCGTAGCCCTGCTCTGGCTCGATTCATTTACAAAGACACATAGCACACAACCAGTATAATGACCTAATAACGCCCCCCCCCCTCCCAGGTGCGTCAGTTCCCAGGCCTCCCGAGCTCTCTCAGGTGTCCCGTCCCTCCTGGAGGTTCTCCATGGGATCTTTCTCAGGCCACTGTGATGGGGACCAGTTCAAACCCTCAGCTCCTCAAACCCCGCCTTCACACTGCCGGCACTGCGACATCATCGTGCTACCCTGCGCCTCCACACCCTCCCACCATCAGTATCCTGAGGAAAGGGCCTCAGCTCAAGGGAAAAAAACTAATTGTTTAGGATTGGAGTATGTTTTCTTTTTAACGCTGTTTTGGAATCACCAGCTGTAAAAGGCCCATCTCAGCAGGACAGTCTCCGCCCTCACATGAGGTGAATGGCTGTTTTCTCTCAGTCACGCAGTGCACTGCTGTGGAACGGGCTCTCATTGGAGGATAGGTGCCACTCCACCGACATCATCGAAGGACCTCACAGGCGCCTGATTACACTGTCAGCCAATAGCAGGCCATAGGGCTCAGACTGCACTCAAAGTGAACACCTTGCCAACTGAGCCTCCCGGGACCCTGATGCGTGCTTTTATTGTATGTGGTGAGTACTGTTTTATAGCGTGACTGTGTAATGGTTATATGGCATGTGCCGGGTACCTCATTTTTACTGCATGGAGATTCCCCTGAGCTGTGTCCCTCCTCATGCATTTTTTCAGTGTGGGATTGAAAACACTCACATTCTCACAAACACTCAGTCATACTTTGATCATCAAACAGCACTAAGGAAATGAAGTCACGCTTCAGTAATGTATAGCATGTCTATGGCTCTGTGCGTTTCTCTTTAATAGTTTTTTTTTGGGGGGGGGGGGTCGTGACTGTAACTATGCCGACTGCTGTATGGGGGCGGCGACTATTTCCTAACTACTTCCTGGACAGGGCTAGCAACACAGTGCCTCCCATTTTCTTATGGGTGATATCAGCTGCAGTGTGTGTGGGCAGGACCTGCGCTGGATTACACCAGGGAAATGCAGAAGCAAACCTAAAGAGGTTTAATTCAATAATATGGCAGCTGACATGATGCATAAAATCACAGAGGACCGGCTGTCTGACACAGCACCGCAGGGAAAATGCACACGCTGTTACAGCATATCATTTCAAGCCTGGACTTTGAATCACCGCTTCTCTGCCCTTCTAAGGACTTTCATCTCCAGCTGAATGTCACTCACTGTGCTGCACTTGCTGGTTATGTGGGTAAAAAAATGGATGGATCAATATCTGTATGTTTAAAGTAGTCTACACACACAGCAGCAGGGGGCAGAGAAGGGAAGAGAGATGGGGGGGGCAGAAAGAGAGATGGGGGGACAGAGAGAGAGATGGGGGGGACAGAGAGAGAGATGGGGGGCAGAGAGAGAGATGGGGGGGACAGAGAGAGAGATGGGGGGCAGAGAGAGATGGGGGGACAGAGAGAGAGATGGGGGGGGCAGAGAGAGATGGGGGGACAGAGAGAGAGATGGGGGGACAGAGAGAGAGATGGGGGGGACAGAGAGAGAGATGGGGGGACAGAGAGAGAGATGGGGGGACAGAGAGAGAGATGGGGGGCAGAGAGAGAGATGGGGGGACAGAGAGAGAGATGGGGGGGACAGAGAGAGAGATGGGGGGCAGAGAGAGATGGGGGGACAGAGAGAGAGATGGGGGGGGCAGAGAGAGATGGGGGGACAGAGAGAGAGATGGGGGGACAGAGAGAGAGATGGGGGGCAGAGAGAGAGATGGGGGACAGAGAGAGAGATGGGGGGGACCAAAAGAGAGGTGGGGGGGGGACAGAGAGAGAGATGGGGGGGGCAGAGAGAGAGATGGGGGTAGAGAGAGGGGGCAGAGAGAGAATGAATAGAAAAAAGTTCTGATCACACTATCATTAGACTGTCACATTACTCATTGCAACAGCAATTTCTGAAGAAGCAGAATTTACCCACTGAGATAATTGGCAGAGACTTAATCATTTTTGTGTGTATATGAGTGTGTGTGCATGTATGTGAGTGTGTGCATGTGAGTGTGAATGTGTGTGTGTGTTTTGTGAGTATGTGAGTGTGTGTAGTTTGTGTGTGTGTGTGTGTGTGTGTGTTTTGTGAGTATGTGTGTGTGTGTGTGTGTATGTGTGTGTTTTGTGAGTATGTGTGTGTGTGTGTGTGTGTGTTTTGTGAGTGAGTGTGTGTGTGTGTTTTGTGAGTGTGTGTGAATGTGTGTGTGTGTTTTGTGAGTATGTGAGTGTGTGTAGTTTGTGTGTGTGTGTGTTTTGTGAGTGTGTGTATGTGAGTGTGTGTGTGTGTTTTGTGAGTATGTGATTGTGTGTAGTTTGTGTGTGTGTGTTTTGTGAGTATGTGAGTGTGTGTAGTTTGTGTGTGTGTGTTTTGTGAGTATGTGAGTGTGTGTAGTTTGTGTGTGTGTGTGTGTTTTGTGAGTATGTGTGTGTGTGTGTGTGTTGTGAGTGAGTGTGTGTGTGTGTGTCTGTGTTTTGTGTGTGTGAATGTGTGTGTGTGTTCTGTGAGTATGTCAGTGTGTGTAGTTGGTGTGTGTGTGTTTTGTGAGTGTGTGTGTGTGTGTGTTTTGTGAGTGTGTGTGTGTTTTGTGAGTATGTGTGTGTGTGTGTGTGTTTTGTGAGTGTGTGTGAATGTGTGTGTGTTCTGTGAGTATGTGAGTGTGTGTAGTTTGTGTGTGTGTGTTTTGTGAGTGTGTGTGTGTTTTGTGATTATGTGTGTGTGTGTGTGTGTAATGTCTAAGACAGCAGACAGATGAGGCTGACCACGCTGCTGTGTGTGTGAGCAGCATTGAGCCAGGTGAGGTGGTGTGTACGCTGTCTGCGGAGAGGCAGAAGGGAGGGGCAGATACAGTGAATGCATTCAGAGCGGGCTCCTTCTCAGAGCCGTGGAGACGCACATCACCTCACAGCATGAAATATTCAAGCTTCCACCGGGAGCCTGTGCGGGATATTTGCATATTTATTCCAAATTCCTGCTGTCAATCAGGGCTTCTCCACCTACCATACGGCTGGGTCCACCGATTTGTAGATCACCGTGGTAACCTTGCAGCTTCGTCTCAACACTCCAGAAAGAAACAGATGTGGAGCCGACAGTCTCCCGCTGTGGAGTCCGGCACTGTCAGGTTTAAACATGGCTGAGACATGTTAGCTTTTATTACTGTCACAAAACCAGAGACATTAATAAAAATAAATTATTGTTTGAGGGCATGTGTGTGTTTCTGTATAAATACATGTGATTCAGCATATGGGTGTGCAGCTGATCTGGGACCATCTGAAAGCTCAGGCTGTGGCACATCACTGCAGTGGAGTTACTCTCAGTCTCGACATCCTCTCAGTGCTGTCCGTCCCTAATGTTCCTGAGGGGTCTGATTTTGGATTCTGGTTATGCCATGGTGGATGCCTTCTCTCTGCCTGGTGTCAATATGGCCAGGCAAGTCCAAGGTGAGTGTGTGAGTGTGTGCGTGTGTATGTGTGACCGTGTATCAGTATGCGTGCGTGTGTGTGTGTTTGTGTGTGTGTACGTGAGTGTGTGAGTGTGTGTCAGTATGCATGCGTGTGTGTGTGTGTGTGTATGCGTACGTGTGTGTGTATGTGTGTGTGTGTGTGTGTGTGTGTGTGTGTGCATCCTCAGTGTGTATAAATAGACATGTCAGTTAAAAACAGGGCCTTAATGCTGTTTGCATCTTTATTTATGGATTCTCTGTAAGTGCATCCGCTCCCTGCTGGAGAGAGGGGTGAAATATGCATGAGCTGATCCATCAGAGGGTGGGGCGGGGCCCCAGGGGGCCCGGGGAGGGCCGACGGTGGGGCTCCCTCTCTCTCTTTCACTGCTCTTCACTGCTGTCTCCCGT